>NC_046370.1:12545415-12845415 GCF_011125445.2 Fundulus heteroclitus
TTTAGCTATCAGGCTCCTCTCCTGTGGAACCAACTCCCAGTTTTGGTCGTGAGGCAGACACCCTATCTATTTTTAAGACTAATGTTAAAACTTTCCTTTTTGACAAAGCTTATAGTTAGAGTGGCTCTACCCTGAGCTATCTCTATAGTTGTGCTGCTGATAGGCCTAGGCTGCTGGAGGACATCAGGGCTTAATTTTCTCACTCTACTGATTTCTACTGTTCTTCAGTCTACTGTTCTCCAGTTTTGCATGGTATTACATTGAATACTGCGTTCATTTCAGCTTTAACTTTTTGCTCTCTCTCTTTTTCTTCATAGTAGGTACACCTGGTCTGGCGTTCTGTTAACTGTGACATCATCCAGAGAAGATGGCTCACCCGCTACTACCATCTAATGTAGAACAGATTACTAGATCAATGTGTGCTTCTGTGCTTTTTTGTCTCTCTTGTTGTGTCTCTGTTCTGTCTTCTGTAACCCCAGTCGGTCGGGCAGATGACCGTTCATACTGAGCCCGGTTCTGCCGGAGGTTTTTCCTTCCCGTTAATGGGTGGTTTTTCTTCCCACTGTCGCTTCATGCTTGCTCAGTATGAGGGATTGCAGCAAAGCCATGTACAATGCAGATGACTCTCCCTGTGGCTCTGCGCTTCCCCAGGAGTGAATGCTGCTTGTCGGGACTTTGATGCAATCAACTGGTTTCCTTATATAGGACATTTTTGACCAATCTGTATAATCTGACCCAATCTGTATAATATGATTGAACTTGATTTTGTAAAGTGCCTTGAGATGACATGTTTCATGATTTGGCGCTATATAAATAAAATTGAATTGAAATTGAATTGAATAGTTTATCTGAAACCCATGTGTCCTGTGAAGGCCAGGAAGATGGCTGTTGGAGAACATTAGAGAATAAACATGATAAAGACGATAAAACGGGGTAAAATTGAGGAGATTAAACCAGGGCTATGTTACACAATCATATCCCAATCATGAACGGAATGATGTTCAGTTTATCTTCTTAATATGGAAACGGTATGATTCAACTGCAAACCTAAGATATGTACGCCTAAAGCGGGAGGTCTCCAACTCTGGTGCCCAAGAGCCACTGCTCTGCAGCTTTCAGAGGCTTCCCAATTCCAACAGACCTGAATCAAACAAATGCAGAACTTGACGACATGCTGTGGAAGCAACCCGGCCAATTGATTTAGGTGTGCTCCAGTGGCAATGCCTCTAAAGTCGCAGGACAGGGGGTCTTGAGGACTGGAGTTGAAGACCCTTCAAACTAAACTGACAGGCTGAGCAAGGAGATGATTAATTAGAGAAACAGCCAAGAGGCCCCCGGTAACTCCAGAGGAGCTTCACGTCTTTGCAGCTCGGGTAGGAGAATCCGTGAACAGGACAACTGTTAATCATGCACTTCATAAATCTCGCCTTGGCAAGAAGAAAGCGCTAGGAGACTCAGTTTTTAGCTTTTTACCGGCCACATAGGGGACATACAAACTATGGATGAAGATGGTGCACTGATCGGATAACACCAAAGCTGAACTTCTTTTTGGCTTGTCCGCAAAATAGCATGGATGATGAAAATAGCTGCACGTCACCCTGAACAGGCCATCCCTGTGGGAAAATGTGGTGATGGCAGCATCGTGCTGTGGCGGTACTTTTTCAGAGCTGATTGGAAGGTAGAGGGAGCTAAATACAGGAGA
The DNA here is from genome assembly GCF_011125445.2 of Fundulus heteroclitus. NCBI lineage: Eukaryota > Metazoa > Chordata > Actinopteri > Cyprinodontiformes > Fundulidae > Fundulus > Fundulus heteroclitus. Next base: position 12,547,118 of record NC_046370.1, read on the forward strand.
TTATTGGTGGATTATTGGTAAATAAACTACCACATGGTTTATTTTCCAGAAGGACGCCAACCCTCATCATACAACCAGGGCTACAATACAGTGGTTTTCAAAATAAATACATGGAAGTAGGGTGTCACTTTAAATGAGAGTCCTTGGAGAATAAAATATAATTAAATTAAAGATTTAAGCATTTTAATGGATATCTCTAAAGCAAAACAAGTTTATTTGTATGTTTCAGTAAGAAGAGAATTCAAAGTGCTGTACATGAACAGATCATAAGAAAAGAAAGTGGAAAGTACACGGCAGTGGGATAATAGAGGCAGGTCAAGAAAAGTCGGACTACACACTTAATTCAATGATGTTTCAGTTAACTACAAATCAACACTGGACGTCCCAGAGTCCTTGTATTTCCCCAACTATAAGTCACTCCCAGAGTTCAGTAATCCTGATTACTTAATCGGTTCCGAGAACCCTTTATAGCCGACTTTAACTCTGATGTCCAATGGACCTAGATCACTTGGACTCCCTTGTAATCTCAGACTACCAACCGGACATCCCCAATGTCCATCCATAGAGAATATAATGTAATCGTTTAAACAGAGCAATCAATGGCAACTCTAAACAGAGTTTAAAGGAACTCAGGCTTTCAGCATTTTTACCGTTTTCTGGGTGTTTGCTCCAGATAAATGGAGCATAGAAACTAAATGCTGCTTCTCCATGTGTGGTTCTGGTTCTAGGTATGCAGAGTAGACTTGAGCCAGAAGACCTGAGTGGTCTGGAGGGTTGATACACTGATAACAAGTCTGTGATGTATTTTAGTCCTAAACCATTCAGGGATTTATAGACTAACGAGTATTTTAAAGCCTATTCTCTGAGATTAAGGGAGCCAGTGTAAGGACTTTAGAACTGGGGTGGTGCACAAATCATAATCATGTTCTACCATAAAATCCCAGCGTAATGCATTAAAGGTTGGGGTTTTAACTTGACAAAATTTGAAAACACAAATTAATAGAAGCAAAAAGCCATCGTCGCAACTAAATCCACCTTCAGTGCGATTTTGGACCACCTCAATGCTTAACTCTTTACAAGCTCTGCAGGGCCGGAGTTGTGCACTTATAAATCCAGTTCTTGATGCGGCGGACAACAACATCCATCATGCCGTTTCATTAACGCGGCCCCCTGACCTGTTCCACATAATGTTGTAAAATGTGTCAGGTGCCGGATTATCGGGAGAAATGATGATCAATATCTGAATGGGAGAGTGCTGCATGCGACGCTGCTGGCAGGGCTGCCCGAATAAACCTCCGTCCAGCGTTCTGCAGTCTGGCATAAAACTGGAAAGAGAAAAAAAAAAAAAAAAAACAACAACAACAAATGGACCTGCCTGAGGCAACAGCCATCAATAATAAAATAATGTGTGTGTACGATGATGAATTAGGACCAGACTTCTCGATGCCCCGCTGCAACAGCGCGCACAGAAACATTATTAGATGAGTGGATTGATCTTCTGCTTTCACATTACTTTGCCTAATCTGCGATTGAGTCGATCGGGAAAAACACTGTTTCACTTTACCGAATTCAGAAACGTTAATAATGTCCAATAATCAAAAGCTATTTATGAAAATACCTACTTTTTGTGGCATTGATTTGCCTCCATAATGCAGGACAAACACTGATCACTCAGACAGAATGTGCACTTAGGAAATGACAAATGTACTTTATATTCAATAACATAGATTTTGGGAGGACGCACATTATGAAAAAAAAAAAAAAAATTCCACTTCTATAATAAGGGACAAATATTAGTGGAAAGAAAAGCTCAAAGCGTGTTGTTGTATTATAAAAACTGTGTCACACTTAAGATTAATTAGCTAATATTTTCTCCCTGACTGCCAGTTCTGGTCGGGTTTTTGTTTAATCTTGAGACTATGTTGTTAGCTAATAAAAAAAATACATTTAAACGGCACAAAACATACAAACATGTTACAACACAAAATTCTTTAAAACCCTTACTACAAATTATTTAAAAAAAAGTTAATCTGTCTACATCTGTTGGCTTTTCATGCATTTAGAATAGAATAGAATAGAATAGAATAGAATAGAAATGTCCTTTATTATCCCTCATTGGGGAAATTCAAGTGTCTCAGTAGTAAAGTTAAGGGCGGATGGAATGACACAGATATAAATAAAGATAGCAATAAACATAAAAAAATAAGAAAACAAGATAAGCTGTACAGCATGATCAAAAATATTTACATCATGATGTGAGAAGTCACTTAAATAGAACCTGACTGTCAACATGAAGTAGGGTAAAAAAAAATCTAAATCTACTGACCTAAAGTGATTAAACAGATTAAGATCAAAGTTTTGATATCTGTCAGTTAACATGTCTGTCAGGAAGCCATCATCTACAAATGGAGAAAATATGGAACAGTTGTGAACCTTTAACGATCAAAAAGACTCAACTAGTTGATCAAGAGTCATCCAGGAGGTCATTAAAGAACCAAATCAAAAATCAAAAGCGGCGCAGAAATCACATGCGCCAGTTAAGGTCAGTATTTCTGATTCAGGTACCAAAGTGAAAACCAATGTCTCGCATTTCCCAAAAGCATTTCGATGATACCCAAGACATTTGGGAAAAAAGTTCCACTTTTGCCTCATAATACCATTCTGTTACATTTTGTGTAAAACTTACACAGCATTTCAGAAAAGAACATCATATCAGCAATCACACACTGTGATGGTCTGGGGCTGCTTTGCTGCTTCAGGACCCAAATGACTCGTCAGGAAAGAGCGATCCATGAATTCGTCTCCCTAAGAGAAAATCCTGAAGGATTATTCCCACCCATCAGACTGTGGCCTTAAATGAAAAAATCTGGACTTCAGTTTGACTGAGATTCCATTGCATGGTCTTCCTTCTCGAAAAGTCTCAAATGTGGCTACATTAAAACCAATTCTGAGGCCAGAATCCCTCCACAGGGGGAATTCCTTAAGTGCACACACTTAAGGAATTTCTTAACTCTTTATGGGCACAACTAAAGGTACCACAATCAGTTATTGGCAGTGCGACTCCTATCTCCCCCCTACGGAGCCAGATTTGTTTGGATAGCTTTTTCTACTTAAGAAATAAAATCATGATTTGACCCCTGAGGTTACCGTAGTTAGACGTTGAAAGATCTAAAACATTTAGCCTGAGAAAAGAGCAAAACTACATAAAATTCTGTTAGAGGACAAACACTTTGCCACAGTGCTACACGCTACGGTTTATATTAATTTTAACGTCATGTCAATAAAGTAGTATTGGACTGAGATTCTGGGTTGCCGAATGCCTAACCTTAAATGATTCAGATTTTATCTGGGACACAAATATCTGCACGTCTCTTATAATTTAGTAAATTATACAAATAACCTAAATTAACCAACAATACCAAAATACAATGCTAAAAAAATTATATCTAGCTTTCTTTTGTTGATATGCCACCTAAATTAATACAAGATATCCATGAAAAAATGCATTGGAATAACCTTAATGTTCCTTTTTGCCACGTACATCCATAATATCACTTGGTTTTGACCCAATTGCTTAAATGTCAGTGGACAAAGCACAAAACTAATCAATTAATGATGTTATGAGACATGTGCGAGAGATATTTGCAGACGTAATTGTGCCATATTGATCTGGATTCGCAGCTTTGTCTGACACCCTTTGAGACACTGGTGTCAACAGCCACGCAACTAAATAGCCCAAAGTATCACAAGCAAATGAAATTCATAATCCTCCATTTTTTTTCCCCCTTAAAGAGGAAAACTGTGACACCTACACTGATAATAGCCAATCTGACGTTGTACTCTTCTGGGAATTTTGCGAGTAAGATCTATCAAAGCAGCTTGAAATGGATACAAGCAGTAAGTTAAATCTTGCCCATAGTCACTCAGGGGCACAGAGGAAACCTGAGCCTCAAAGACTGCGGTGCATTAGTTCTGCTAAGCTAACCGTGACTGCTAATTGCAAGAAAGGACAAACTGTAACCCTTGCCCTGTGGCCATGAGGCCATTAAATAACACAGAGAGCTTCATAGAAACAGACAGCCCATGAAGAGAGGTGCAATCTGATTTCAGTTTAAATGCAGAGGACAACTGTTTTTCAGTCCCCCCAATCTATATTTAACAGTTTCACAAACCCCGAGACCAAAAAATAAATAACTAATCTATTGCATTCACAACTATGTTGGGTGGAACGTGACAGTGAATACCTACTGTAGGTGTAAAACTTTTTGCGAAACGCTAAGCAAAGCCTGAACAGCCCAATTAGGGCATTGAACGTTGTTGGTTTATTCAAATAGCCAACTGAATGCATATTTTATGTGTATAATCACCTTCCGTCTCTTATTCGAGTTATCCTAGAAGCTATTAGACAAACGTTTCCGAGCATGGCCTCTGCTCCTCACCTTCTTTGTACATACATCCATCACTTTGACAGCTGACATCAGAGTTTGTTTAAGTGTTGTGCCATCCTTTAAAAAAAAAAAAATCACAATTCATTAGTTTCACAACTAATTCAAATAAAAACACTGAACTTGTATATTACAGAGACCTTAAAATACACATTTAAAATTGAGTGTTAGGAAAAAGTGTGGATAAAAAAAAGGAGGATGACAAGCAACATTATCTCAAGAGGATATTGAAGCGAAGCTCATTCAAGAGTTTAGGGGAGATTTTCAAGATCATAAGTCCAGAAAACAAGCTTCTGATGTCTCTGGGTCAGAAGTGGCTTAACAGTCGCAAGGAAGACTGCTGACTCGACACCGTCCGCATGGAGGAAAATCCACAAAAAGTTACTTCCTGAAAAGCTGTCTGTTCAGGATGACATGTCCAGGCAAAGGACATTTGGGAACATTGAGTGGAAGGAAAAAATGGAGTACTGAGGATATCCATGCATGAGATGCCAGCTGTGGCTGGAGTATATTCTTCTAGGGCCACCACCAAGGCATCCAAGAAAACCGTGGCATTGCTTGTGTGTAGGCCGTAACATGGTCACAACACAACAGTTATGTATTCAAAGTCTGTTTAAAGACAGTTGGTCAGTGTAATATTCACATTTTCTGAGATATTTAATTTTGGGTTTTCATGAGCTCTGAGTCATGTTTAATAGAAATTGACAGAATTACGTGAAATTTTCCAACTCTCCCACTGTTAAATTAATGACTGGTATAAATAAAATTTTCAGTTACGTGCTAATTTATTGAGACGTACATGTATGTGTGTTATTTTCAATGTCTTCCCTGTTTCAGTTGTGTGTTGCTTTAACAGAGGAGATATGCGGGACAATTTGTCTGTGTCAGTACTGCCTGCAGCGTTAACGCACATTCCTCGCTCCGAATAAATGACAGAGGGCTGTTTGTAAAAAACTAAATCTGGGTTTATTTGTGATTCTGCAAAGGTTTGGAGAATTACCCATTCCATGCATGTCATTTGTCAGCTGATTCATTTCCTTCCAAACACCTCGGAGCAAAAGTGAAACCTCGAATCCCAAAACATGTATCCAACCCTTCTTGCAACGCTGAGAGATTTGTGATTTACTGCGGTCCAGCTGCCGGGTGAGCGCACCCTTCACTAGTCAACCCACGCCGCCTGCCTGATGGGCCTGGACAGAGATGGATGGTTGTTAGTGTGACACCTAGCAGTGAGTTACATGGCCTTGAGCTTTATCGTCTAATTAGGCTCTAATGTAACTACAATGCTCTTGAGAAGATGTTGTCTTGCCCACCAAGGCTCTTTAAAAGCCTCCCTGAGGCAGGGGACGGCTTGGAGTGAGGTCCTGTGGCAGACCACAGCCATGTCCAAGTGAAAGGGTCAGGTTTCCTGGTCCTCCGCTAAAACGTACTGGAAACAGTAAGCTGATGGTTTATTAAAAAAAAAATAAAGAAATAGATTTACAACTTGGCCCAAATTATGTCTGTGACACACTAACGGAAGATTAACATATTGGCTATCCGATTTTAAATGTCACACACCCAGAAAGAGAAACATATTTCACAAATATATGTTAAATACTTTCCAATGTTGATTTTTTACTGGGATAACTTCATTCTCACAAGGCTTCAATGAGAAACCAAGAGACAAATTGAGATCCGCTTTGAAAAAGCACTGTATATACCTAAAGCTTCACATCTGGCATTATTGTGGCTGATTTAGTTACAAGCGGACAGCTTTAAAAGTGACTGCTGGCAGGAAAAAATGCAGGGGAAAATAAATAAATAAATAAAAGTGACTGCTCACATCTAGTGCCAAAATCAAGACTGAGATTAGACCTCAGTTAAATTTCCAATGAAAAAAGAAGAGTGGAATCATGCTTTGGCGTTCAAGTGACAAAACTGACCATAAACTGTCTTCAAATAGATATTTAAGCTACAAATGAAAACTCTTAAATTCATCCGATTCTAATCATTTCCATTGATGTTAGAAAACTGCTTTCCCTGTAAAAGCGTTTTCATTTTTAACAGAAGAAATGCAGAATTTAAATAGTGATTTGATTTATAAAAGCTATCCCAACCAGTAATCACAGCCCTTTGTAAAATCATGAGTTACCCGAGTTTTCACTTTTTTTTTTTTGTTCAATTTCAACGTCAAGGCCTGTTCACTGCAGGACCTGTGTAAAATGAAACCCCTTCTGACAACATGAAGCAGTACCCCCATTAAAACAATAAAATAAAAATCAAACACAGTTAAAAAAAATAAGTTATTCCCTCTGAAAGTGTTCCTAAGCCATTTAGAAGCACGTCAAATACGCATCCATGGGGGTCACAAAACAACCAAGTACATCTAAAGCTCTGCAGGCCCCATTTGCTTCGGTTAAGGTAACTGTTGAGTATTCAACAATAAAAAAATAAATAAAAATAGAGACTGGGCAAAAATGGCTTCTATGGAAAAGCTTCAAGGCCAGTACCCCTGCTGACCAAAAATACACAAAGGTCTGCCCCACATTGGTCAAAAAATACATTGAGAATACCAAAGTATCACCTTTTGGGAGGTGAATGCTGTTAAATGGCGAGTAAAACTCAGTATTTCAGAAAAAGATTAAAGCAAACAATGGCAGTATGATGGTCGCGGGGCTGCTTTGCAGCTTCAGGACATGGACCACTTAACATACTTGATAGAACATGGATTCTGCTCTCTAGCTGAAAGTCCTCAAGGAAAATGTCCAGCCATCAGTTTGGGGCCTGAAGTACTGGCACACATGGGTTATGCGGCAGGGAAATAATCTGAACCAGACCAGCAAACCCAATCCTGAAAGACTGACACAGAAAACAGGCTTTTGATTGGTCTAGACAAAGTCTGGACATAAATCTCAATGAGATGCTGCTGTCCAATGAACCCCAAAACCCTTCGATGTGGCAGATCTGACACAATTCCTTCACAAATAATCCAATTGGCATAAGGTTTGAAAAGTCATTGCCTCTTAATAAATTAAAGCTTCATTAGAAAAGACGCATTTTGTATTTGGTGTGACTATCTTTGATATCAAAATTGGGGTGAACATGTGAAACCTTTTTTTTTTTTTTTTAAACTGGCTTTGTTGTATCCATTAACCACCACAAAGAAGGCTGCTGTTTTGATTAATGTTAGATGAATATGGTTGGTAGAGTATAAAAATTCAATATATTAACGGGTTTTTCGCTCCCAAAAAGTACCTGGTCAACATAAAACATTCTGATGCAAAGGCAGGGTCTGAAACTTTACAAATTTCTCCAATCTGCACAGAAATATCAGCTGTTGTATCCAGGAAAGTATAACAAGACTCTTACAAATGGGAAGAGCTTTGTTTGCATTACAACCCTGTCCAGTTAAGTTAGGAAGCCATGAATTAAAACCATTTATTTATAGTGAGAAATACAATATTAATGCACTACCTCCAATTATAAACGAATAAATTGTCAGCATTCTGTCAACTGTCTGGAGCAATGAAACTAGAGACAAAACGTTGTCGATGTTTTCCCCAATGAGTCGCGTGATTTCCCATAACTTACCACCCTTCATCAGCTGCGGTATCATCGCCTTCGTATTAGAAGCCGGTCTTGAGGGATAAGGTGTCCGACTGAAGGTCATCAGTGCCCTCTTGAGTGAACATAAGAGCCCTTTGTGGTCAGGTTAAATGCACCTGACAGGCCGCTGCAGCCGAGTCACCCTTTTTAATTGTCATGTAACGGTTTCATGTAGAGCCAAACTGTCTGCAACACTTCAGCTGCTGGAAACCAGAGCTCAGCCACACAAGCCGCACGCCGGTGTGGCTATCTGGACCGTTGCCACATGAGCATTTAAAAAAAAACGAGAGGGCTTTGGTAAAAGCCTCGGAGACAAATACGGACAACTAACAGCAAAATTAAGGCCTTTCAACGGCTTCAATTGAACTGTGTTATGTTGTCAATTTAGCCTTTAATGTGTTTTATTGGGATTTTATTGGGAATGGAAAGTGAAACATGGCATTTAAGAATATTTTTTACAACCATGAATCTTTCGTATCTTCCGTATTTGGCCAATTTTGGGGCATATTTGTAACAGTTTTGCAAATCTGAAATTATGGCCCAGTTCTTTACTAAATAATTCAAGCTCAGTCAGATTGGAAAGAGAGCGTCTCTGAACATCAGTGTGTAAGTCTGGCCACAGATGCCCTGTTGAATTAAGGTCTGGACTTTATCTAGAAGACTCCAACAAATGAAACAGCTTAGCTGCCTCCAGCTTCTCCGTCCAGACTAAAGGGAAAAACTTCCCCACAGCATGATGCTGCCACCACTGTGCTGCCCAGTGTCTAGGACAATCAGCCATCTTAATCCAAGTCTCACCAAACCAGAGCACCTCCTTCTACGTCTTAGATTAAATTGCACAAAAATGGAATATTATAGCCGACTTTAAATAGCATTTAATTTTGTTTAGGGCTATGACAGTAGAGGGGCTGGATACAAGTACATGCATGTTCCAGCCAAATCATGAAGACCATCATTTTAGCTCCACTTAAGAATACTGGAGGCCGGTCCATCACATAAAATCCTAATAAAAATAAAAGGTTTGTGGTGAAAGATGTGAAAAAGCTGAGTCTTACACCTTATAGGTGACAAAATAGTGGAGACACACTCACGGCTATTCAAGTTGAACAGTGTTTCTGGGGGGGAATAAATAAAAATACCTTGATTTCCAAAAGCAGGAAGTCCAATAGGGTTGTTGTGTGCTCCTGAAGCTCAACTCCACGATTCAGCAGCAGCCAAAGATGACAGGAAACAAAGTAATTCACTTTAGCCGCATAAAACAAGCCCCCAGCCATCCTGCGTCTGCCTCGCTGGCTGTAATTAGTCGAAACTGAAAGCCATTTCATATTAAAGCTATAGTCCAAATCAGACGTCACAGGCAGCCTTATTCCAGACAGTCCCAGAAATTAAGTTTTATAATAATCATTTCCAGGAAGCTGAGGAAGCAGACAGAGTCATTCCAAAGCAACAAGGAAAAGGTCTGCTCTGAGGCCGCGTACGACACAAATTCACACGACGCATTGGTCCGCTGAAACTTTCAGGTGCATTTTTAAATGTGAACACAATCCTTAAAGTCATAAAAAGGTGTTAGAAAAAATCTCACAAAGCAGAATTCACCTTGGACCACAAAGCAGCGACGTCCATCAGCACAGGTCACTGTCTGGGGCCAAGTGTGGCCCCCAGTGGAACCAGCGCACCGTCGATCTGTCTCGACACATCCTCACGGCTAAAACTAGAGCTTTGACACATTCCTAGCTTGTCTCATTTTCTCCTTCTGGTCTGTGACAAACGGTGGTGAAGAAATGGAGATAATGCTCAAAGTTTAAGAAAAAGGTTTTATTCCCGTCAGTCAGTAATAAAACGTGGAGCCCCGTCAGTGACGGAGCCAAAAAGAGAAAAGAGTTTAACTCAGCTCAGATAAGGAAAAATACAACAAAAGGAACAAGGAAGTATTTAGCGTGTATTTACAGCAAACATCACAAGTAAAAAAGTTGTGTACAGAAGGCAGAAAAAGAAAGACAGGTATTAAGATGACATGTAGCACGCTGGAGGCCCGCAGAAACCCAACATGGTGAAGGAGTCGAACGCAGTGAGAACCAGAACATTTTACTTTTAGGTTGACCTGCAAACAAGAAGAAGAAGAAAAATTAACTACCCTTAGAAATCCTTCAGTAAAAAACAGGAAAACAATGTAATATCCAGCAAAGTATTCACATCCATTGAACATTCACATTTCGTAAAGCTAAAAGCACAAACTTCATTTGGATTTCTTCTGGTAAACTAACACAAAGCAGCGCATGTGTGTGAAATAAAAGGATTGTACTCGTTTCCAACATTTTCAGCTACAAGTGCTTTGGGGTTTGTCGCCATCGGCTTAGCACAACTACAGACTGAAATTTCTCCCATTTCTCACTAAATAGCTCCACCTCAGTCAGCTTGGATGGGCATCTGTGAACATTGATTTTTGAATTTCAGTACATTCTTCATTTGATTTCGGTCCAGATGTTAATTTAACTCAAAAACACTTGTATTAACCTTGACATTAAATGTTGTAACTCGTATCATGCAGCTTTCTTCCACCAGTTGTTGTGGACGCTGATGGCTGAAGGCAGGAAAGATCTGCTGTTACGGATCTGGAGACACTTCTGACTGAAGACACTATTGTTAATGAAAAAGATGCTTAAGAGTTGTCTGTAATGTTCTTCACCATCATCTAAACCACGTGTCAAACTCGAGGCCCGCGGGCCGAATCGGGCCCGTCCGGGTAATTTATCTGGCCCTCAAGCGCCACAAAAGGCATATCATGTCAAAGTAGAGGCATATATCCTTGCATAGTGTAAAGTTGCTAAAACTGTGCCTCTTGTAACAAATGTTGATTTTTTTTTTTTAACTGTGTAGTAACAGCATCCTGCCATTAGATGTCAGATTTTCACACAATGCATTAAAATAACCCATAAATGTCTAAAAAGAGAAAAAGTGATGCAGAATGATGAGTTTGAAGTTTAACTCACTGTAAATTAACTGTTTTTTGCAGATAAACTGTATAAACTGTGCCTAAGGGTGCTACATTTTGTTACTGTCAATATTTTTTACATTTTTATGTTAACTGAAATTATGAATTCGAAAGTGTCATCTATACAGGTGCAACCGGCCCTTATAATGACTTCCTGATGCCAAAGTGGCCCAATGTAGAAATGAGTTTGACACCCAATCTAGACCATTCCACTGGAGCTCTGGCTTTATGTTTAGTGTTTTCCTGCTAAATCAGACGATGTGTTGACCCGTGATACAAGACGTTAAACGTTCCTACAACTTTATCCAGACCCGTCTGCTGTGCTGCTCGGTCCTCATTCTGCTTCTTATTTACTAATGTTTTCCAACAAGCCTTTGAGGCCTCCATGGCACAGCAGGATTAATAGATTTTAAATCATTGCTGAAGGGAAGCCCAAATCCAATCCTCCAGAGCTACGGTCATGCAACTTCTAGATGCCTCCTTACTACAAGATACCTGAACCAACCAGCTGAATCAGCAGGTTATGCAGCTCTGCAGACGCCTGGTAACGAGCCATTTAAAATCATTCAGCCATTTTGGAGAGATAAGATGCATCCAAACACACCTGGGGGTGTCAACATGAAGGGTGCTGAATGCAAATGCATGCCTGTTTTTTTTTTTTAATCATTATTATTTAAAAAAAAAAATCTTTAGAACAATATTCTTTTAAGTTGTGTCCTTCAGTTTGTGTTTGTTGTGACAAAAATGTGAAAAGGTTGTTAGCAAATGCTCCTGCAAGCAATGGTTTCAATGTCATTCCCCCTCAGACAAAAGTACTGGGCTGTTGTCACAGAAATGCATCAATATGGACATTATATACAAATTAAAGACCTAAGACTGAATTACATCAGGTTTTGTATACAATTAACCTACATTTAGATAGTGGGCATTTCTAAAACCCATTAATTCATCACATTTCCAAACGTCATGCAGATTGTAACGCTCTAGACACATTTATTCAGTTGGGCTGTGGACAAAAGTTTTTAAAAATAGCTCATTGGATTGTAAATTTTGATCCCTAGACTAGACAGGTCCTCTTTTAGGGAGTGAAATAATTCATGTAGCATATGGGTCAGATTTGTTAAGGCAAAATTGCAAAAGGAAAAACATGATAAATGCACCTTTCAATCAATTTTTGCACATACAAATGGTTTTAAAAATACTCACCTGTACACTGTGACTTCTCCTGCATTGTCTACATTTAAATTGTTTACTTTTAAAATCAATGCTGCACCTTATACTGTAATTTAACTTTACTGCAATTTACAAGCTGTATGCAACAAAATTTCGTGCTGTACGCACTCTGTGCATACAATATGACAAATAAAGTTGTCTAAGTCATTTCACTAAGTCACAGACTGACCCTAAACACCAATGGAGATGTTTACTTGTAGAAAAAGAGACTATGGGCAGAAACATCGCGGTCTGAAACAGATTCATATAGACATAAACCGTAATATACAAGTGGTTCTTCAGATTGGATCTGCTCTGTGTGTTTAACACCCGTCTCCTACTCGCCTCAAGTGTGTTTGCATTTCTGAAAAAAAACAGCTAGAAGCTTTTATATATAAAAATAGTCAGTTTGGTTGCATTTTTAAATCAGGTTGCAGTCATAATAAATCTGGTCTATTACCAGAGCCACCGGTATACCAAACGGGAAAGCTGGAGCTCTCGTCTGTATCTTTCAGCTGTCGGATATTGAAAAGTGGACAGATACAGATCAATGCGTGCTGCAGCTGGACGTGCTTACTCCAAATACAACTGTCCTTAGACGAGGGGGACGATGTAAACTGCCATGGTGTGCCTTGTTGCGCTAAAAAAAGAAATATTGGAAAACTTACTTGGGCTTTGTCTCAGCATCCGTAACTTGACGAATGAAGATGGCGTCCTCCGGGTGGCTGATATCTCCTTTCTCGAACATGTAGGAGGAGGCAATGGCCAGCATGGTGCCGTCGTTGCTGAAAGCCAGTGAGGCGATGCTGGTGGGGTAGCGGTGGAACTGACACAGGCGCTTTTTGTTGAATGGATCCCAGATATTCACAAAGCCGTCTGAGCCACCTGGCAAGAGGAGAGGGTCAAGGTCAGGGTCAGACATTACAGAGATCAGGTCTTTATTAAACAGATTGTGAAGGTTTGGCAGCAAAAGGTCACAGGAAGCTTTTCAAATTTAAGAGTATCAGAATATTTCAGACTTGCATAAATTGAAAAAAGAAAAAAAAAGTAGTTTACTTAAGTTAGTTTGCCGTTTTAGGAGTCCAATAAGTAACTGTTGCTTTTCCAATTTTAGGTCACAATACAGCGCCTTGTAAAGTCACAAACTACAATGCAGTTTACCTGTAGCAAAGGTGTTGTGAATGCTGTGAAAGGAAATGGCGTTGACAGGGTAGACGTTTTCAATCCCCTCCTCCTTTAACCGGTGGCACTTGAAGGCATATTTCTTCTTTTGAACCTCCTGGCTTGGATCCAGGTACTCCACAGCTACACGGCCTTCGATTGAACTCAACACATAGCCCTGAAGCAAAGACGTAAAAAAGAGATGGCAATCGCGCTTCCTCTCAATAAGTATTCATTCCTGTACTCCACAACATCTCTTTCTGCTAAGATGATAAATACTTGATTGAATTTGACCCAGCTTGGAGCTTTAGTCGTGCACAAAGAGTACCTGTTTGTTGGGGAAGGCTCTTATGCAGCGAGTCTGATACTTGAGGCTGGATTCTCTTCTTTGCTGTACGTAGCCCATATTCCTCAAATCCCACACCAAGACTCGCCTTCCTGCCGTCCCAACAATCAGCCTGTCTCCGGCCACAGAGAGGGTGTACACCTTCACAAAAGATGGCAGGTTTAAAATGATGTTCGAAACGGTTTAAAAAGGGAATAAAATCTATAAATTAGCCCCCAATGTGTTTTTTGCTACCTTGTCAGGCTGAGTGAAGGTGCCAGCGTTGCACGGTGTCCGCGGGTCCCACAGTCGGACTGACCGGTCCCAGCTGCCCGTTACCATGACGTTCACCTCCGGGCAGTACTCCACACAACGGATGGGAGCGTCATGCGTTCCAACTATTGTGTCTGTTCAAAAGAATAAAATTAAACAAGTTCCATACTTTGCAATAAAAAAAAAAAAAAGGAACAAAAGAAGTCGGCTGAAGAAAATCTGCCAAATTTACAATTCCCTGATTGGTCGTCTGCCATTAGGAGGAGAAAATGGAATTACCCGACATGTTTTTCGGCAGGTCAGAGCTTTATAAAACATATCAAAGTAGAGAAGCTTTTTGTGGTTCTAAAAGCAAAAGTTTAAGGGATGTTTAAGACGTACCTTGGTCTGTGTTCAAATCGTGAGTCTTTAACTTAGCATCCAAACCTCCACTCCAAGAATGGGTCGGGTCCTGAAAAACAAACTTGCCGTTATCCACTTGCAGCAGACTTAAATAAGTCCATGCATCATCAAGTCAAAAGGCAAAGCAACCTACATAAAAAGCGCAGTCCAGAACAGGAGCCGCGTGCTGGTACTTCAGCCTCATGGAGTTTCCACCAACATCAAACAGGCGGACCGTGCAGTCCCACGAGGAAACCAGGAGGAAGTGGGCAGTGCTGGGGCTGAACTTCACAGCAGAGATGCCGTCTTCAGGTCCCTGGTTTAGCTTGTACTCGTTACAGCCCGTCATCTGTGAAAGAGGAAAACGTGGCCTTTATGTGAATCTACACTTCGCAACCATTTATGTGAGGAGGTCAATGGTTAACTGCAAATATGTTGAATGTTGACTGGAACAATTAATAATCATCAACGGAGTTCAGCAACCAGAACTCAGCAAAACAGCCCTTCTAAAGTTTTTAGAAGCTTCCTGATATTTAACCTTTTAGCACATGACTTTTAGCCTGAATTACAACCAATATTGCCAAGTCCACTTATTATAAAGAGACTTTGGACTTTCTAAAATCCCTTGTGATTTTTTTTTTTTTTTTTTTGGGGGGGGGGGGGGGGGGGGGGGCTTGTTTCTGAAAGGGAAGTCTCTTATTTTGACTCCAAAATAAGTGACGATAAACATGTTAAGAGACTCGTTTGCACAGACACAGTACTGGCTGAAATATCCCTCCACCTCTCCGCATTCATATCCTCCTACCCTTAAAGAAAACATACTAGATGTCTCATTACTTGCTGGAGTGTATCCTGTGTCGCCGCCATATTGGCTGGGTCTCTCCTACTCCAGGCTGGCATAGGAGCCGTCAGGAAGGAAAGGCAGATGGAGCAATTTTGTCCGTATTTTATGCAGTTTACGGCTGCAATAACTGCTGAAGGTAGAGTACACTGTGCAGAATGAACACCATTTTGGGCTGAGATTCTGTTAGATTAGTGTTTATGCGATGATAATATTGCAGAAACTTAACCCATAAACCATACTTTAATGGTTATTAGTTTGTTGTCTCTGTATTTGACAAACTAAGGCTGAATTATATTGCCAAATGATTAACCCTGGAGTTAGTGTTGGCACATGCAAGAAGCGGTGCAAAACGGTTCTGCAGCAGTTGCAAGCAAGTGTGAGACAAATCACCTGGAAATTTTAAAACACCTTTGCAGGCTTAAAAAAAAATAAAATAAAAAAAAATAAAAATAAATAAATAATAATAATAAAATAATAATAATAATAATAAATATATGAAGAAATAATTGTTGGTGTGTACAGAAAGATCAGGATTAGATTATTAGATTAGGATCAGATGTGTGCGTGAGAGATAGTGAAAAAAGAATAAATAATGAATAATTAATACGCAATACCATGTATGAACAAAGTATTTCGGTATGAAAACAGGTATGTATTTACACCCTGTGTAAACATCACCCGGCCCCGGATGTGTGGTGGGTTGCTCCTTATTTTGAGTTTGCTTTTATAGCGCTGGTTGCTAGCGGTTCGCAAAATTCTGGCAACGCTGATTACGACTGCATACAGGTCGTAGAGCTAGATTTGAACCCAAACAAACAGCATTGCGAAATGCCTTACAAGCAGATAGAAAGGGTAAATTATTTCGGCAACACGTTTTTTTCATGGCCAGGATTTCCAGATGTCTTTGTGCATTCTTTCAAGTTTAAGTACACATGTTTACCATTGATCTGTGGCAGACATTTCTACTGTGGTAGACGTAAAGCAACGTGGATAAATGGGGTAAAGATTAACCACGGGCTAGTTTAATCTTGAGAGAAAGAATTCAAGGCACTAACTTAAAACTTAATTTAGATGAATATTTACCACCTAAATGTAATACAAACATAAGCCTTGATACACATCAGAACCTCATGCAAACGTTGCCGGACTATTCGTTTTTCACTCCAATGGGATTAAACTCATACATGTTCTCATTCTGCTAACTCCAGTAATTACACCTAGCCCCGCTCAGCTAGCATTAGCAAGTAACGTCAAACGCCTTTTCACTTTACTTACCGCTTTAAATGTGTCTTGTCCACGAGTGACTTTGTAATATACCCCGCAAGGCCAAGTATTATTATTGTGTAAGATATGAGATATGAACGTAGAAAATGCTTGCGGGCGCGGCGGTGGCGTGTAGCCGGTTAGCTTCCTTGCTCAACGAACGCTACCAACACACCAAGGAAGCCGATTGGCTTATGTCAACGTTCAAAATCGCGCCTGCAATGTCATTGGTTGGTTTCAAAACCACGTGAATTTCCGTTGAAGCTACACAAATCACGTGACATGAGTCTATCTCTAGTCTGCTTTGTGATTATTGGGAAATGAATCAGGCAGTTATTAGAGATAGAAAGGAAGACGTGTGTTTGCTAGGTTGTAAAATCCTGTTGTGTCTTGAGTTTTAGGGCTCATTAGTTTATTGTGTTTTGCTTTCACCTGTTAAAACGTGTAAAGCACGTTGGCCGACTGATCTATCTTAAAGTGTTGTATAAATAAAGTTGAGTTAAGTGTTACGTTTTCATTCAAGGTGGCAGCATTAAATTGCTAATTTGTAACACTCTGCGTATTGCACAATATCTCGTGTGTTTGTGAACGCACAAATACCGCGAGAATTCATCTTGCAGGAAAGGTTAATTGCCATAGACATAATATAAGAGTAGACGCGTCATTGGGCGGGTTCTGCCTATGCTGCGATGCGTCAGAGCGTCCGCCATCTTAAATGTGGCAAATCTGCAGTTACTCAGTCACTTAAACAGTATCAGAGGGACTTTAATCTCTGAATATACTTTGTATTCGTAGTATTTCTTTTTTGTAATATTACAAGTTTATTTTCGTATCCCTTTAGCTTCATCCTCCTGAATTTATTCTCCTAAAGAATAAAAATATTTAAAATAATCTAACCTGGCCCTATTACTCCAGGAGTGAAATAATTCTGCAAACTGTGATTATTCTGGAAATGTTCCCCCTTAATTCTCATAATATGATGTTTTTATCATAACATTATCACTTTTGTGTTTGTTAGTTTATTTTTACTTTAGGACTTTTTTTTTCCTCATATTATTAATTTTACCTCTTTAATACTCACCCAAAAAGTCTGTTCCTAAAGGTTCACATGTGACACGGGTTTATGAAATAATGAAGACCACAATGTTTAGATTTAACAAATTTATCCTTATATTCATAACACATAAACACACACACATACATACATATATATATATATATATATATATATATATATATATATATATATATATATATATATATATATATATATATATATATGTGTGTATGTATATGTGCGTGTGTGTGTGTATTTATTGCAGCACAGGAATGAGGCATCTTTTCTGATTCACGTTCACAATAACAGAACTCGACTTTTTTCTGCCACATACAATATGGCGGTGACGTTGACGTGCGAACCTGCGCCCTATGACGCGTCTACGTATATGATGTTAATTGCAACATACAGTCCAATGACATTTGTTATGTGCATTGCACAGATTCAGTCAACCATAGTGGTCATTCGTGAGGAGAAAAGAAGCTGATACATTTGGGCATTGCTGTTATCCACTTAGTAAAACTTAAAACAGCAAGGTTTACTAATTGCTGTAGTGCTACTATTTGTAGTAAGGCAATGATCAACAAATTTCAGATTCAGGTTTAATCGCCCAATTGCTTCATACAACATATGGAATTTGTTCTTGGTTATACTTTGCTCTTACTGAATAGATTTTAAGAACAGGTAAATATAAATGTTTCTATTAATATTTCTCTGTATAGTACTCTGACTGTTAAAGGGGACATATCATGCAAAAGTCACTTTTTTTTAGCCCTTGAATAAATTTTGTTGTGTACCTGGAGCCTTTATCAAAGCAGAAAATGCAAATGTAGTCCATCGAAGAGCTGTGCAGATACCTTTATATTCGTTTGGGTCATACTTTTTAAGCTGTTCAGTTTTTTTCTTTCCTTCATAATTTTTTTTTTGGAACAGTTATGTGAAGTAATTTACATGTATTTGCCTCGGAACTGAGCAGCTCCTTTAGTGCCAGACTTAGACATCCAGTCTGTAAAAAGGAGCGCTACCGCAGGTCATTCCCTCCTGCTGCTATCAGATTATACAATGCTGCTCTATAACTGTAACCATAACTGTAATAATTAATGTGCAATAACTAATGTGCAATAATATATCTAATACACTGTACTACAACCCGTGCAATTATCCTGATGTAGTGACCTCTGCTGCTATATATATATATAGACCACTATGAATGTAAAAAAGACATCATATGCCCATTCCTATTTCTTTTTGTATTTTTTGGTATTCTTTTTGATCCATTGTATATATGAAGATTCACTGTATATAACTGAATGCACCTTCCCTACTCTGCACCTTCTTGTATGAGCCGATGTGACGAGTGAATTTCTCCATTGTGAGATCAATAAAGACTATCTTATCTTAACTTATCTTATCTAACTGCTAAACGAGGTCAAGGACTTCCAGCTTACCAATTCCGTGAATCGGCCATTTTGATTTGTTGAAGTGATTTTGTAGTCCAAGCTGAAGGATGCCGGAGCTACAAGTGGATAAGTCAAAATGTTCGGGCTGTTCGTTACATCGTCCCTCAGCATACTACAAAAATGGCCTAACACGGTGCAGTGGAAACACTCCCTGCTTCCGAAAACGTCTTTTGGCCAAGGACACTCAAAGCGGAAGTGCGTCAGCGGTTACCATGAGAAGTGCTGTCCGAATAGTGCAGTCAATCATGAAGGAGGTAGGAAAAGGAGCCTGTACGCTTCTTATAGATCATTTAGCATAGGAAGCTAAGTAGCGTCAAAGAATTCCACAATTAGTAGCGCGACATAACGTATACGCACAGCCCACTTTACAGAAATTAATAAAAATGTCTGGAGAGAAGAGAGTGCACACTTTGAAGTTAATTTTCAGAAGGCTGTGGGCCCAGATTTGACCAAAATTGGCACAGCAGTCTGAAGCTCCTTCTCTACCAACAATAGAGTTCTTACTGTTGAACCCTTTAAAGGTCAAGGAACAAGAGCTAGGGACAGCACCTAGGAGCTTTAATTAGACGTTTTCGGATGCAGCCACTCTACACCTGGAGGGGTCGGGGTGTTGAGTGCCTCATTTAGATTTAAAGAGGCCGCGCCAAAACGACTTGCTCTCAGATGCACCTCAGAACAGGAGTACAAAGGGGTAAATTAACGAGGAATTCAGATCAAAGCATTGCAGCTTCACTTGTTACAGACCAAAATTGAACGATTTTAATGTGAAAAAGAAGAATTGAAAAGAATGAAATCTGGCCTTTGAGCGTTCATCAGATTAAGAGCCCTGGGGAGCAAACTGTCCCTGGGGCAGCTGGTGTTTAGCAACTAACACTCTGTAGTGCCGACCTGAAGGTAAACAGTAACACTAAAAAGTTTGTGTGCAGGATGTGCGGCGTCTGTGGAGATGCCCTTTGTCTGACCCTACGCTGTACAAGTCCTGGATGGAGGGAAGGTCAGCCCTGATGATCCGCCCTGCAGACCTAATGGGGACTTCCTCAAATGAGGTCAAATTACTAAATTTAGAACAGGCAGTGCGCCTGCGTCGGGGCCATCTTGTGGTCAGACAAGCTGTGTAGAGTGGTGAAGCGCACAGCTCTGTCCCGAATAATGCATCAGCAAATATAATGGTAACAACGAAACACTGCTGCTTCGGTGTCTGCCGGAGGGACTCTCGGTATGGTCATGGTGACCATTTGAAAGGAGTATTTTTCATTCCCTTTCCTAAACCCCAAAATAATGCCGAGAAATGCCATCAGCTGTAACTTTATTCAGTGTTTACTTGATTGCAAGGAATCTGTTATATATGATCCATTCATAAGGGTCTGTCTAGCAAAAAAAAAAAAAAAAAGACACGAACAAGCAGACAGCTGTGACGGACTCAGGAAGGGGCAGTTTTTGGTTTCAGAAGAGAGACAATCTGATAACACAAAGCAAATATTTTCACGAGACATCTGCAAATGACCACAGAGCCGTTGACTTTCTGAGTATTGGTTATTGAGGGATCAATCGAGTTTAAACAGACGTGATTATCCATTAGCCAAAGGTCCTTGATCTGTTCAAACAACCCCGTGTCGATGTGTCAAATCTTCCGTTTTAACCCACTAACTGATCAGTAATGTAACGACCCTCTATTTTTTTTTTCTCCGCTAACAAAAATAAAACGTCTCTATTTTCACATGTAGCTGGTTGAAAATGAGACGGACTGGATTGGCTCTCCCTGCTGCATGTGCGCTCCAGACACGGGGGGCCACACACATTCTGGCGGGGATAACTTGGAGAACCAGCATGGTGAATCCACTGAGCTGGTTAACATTAGGTGGAATGTTTAGGATTATATATTTTTGTTCGGGAGAACACTGCAAACACTGCAAATGGCTCACATAATTCTGGAAAGTGTTAGCTACCACACAGCCAAACCATACTTCTAACAAAAGAAAACCGTACCTATCCACTAATACAGTTTTCTTTTCGCCAACGTTCAGGACTTTATATTTCAACCAAAATCTCAGTTGTTCGACGCTGTGCTTCTCGGTTGAAGCACGTTGAAATGAAGCTCCTGGGACATCTTTATCCTCCAAAATTATTGGTATTGCAAATGTTGCCATTTCTGTTTGTAATTTGCTTGTCCAACCGTCTGGGGAACTGGAGTTTAATTCCGCGGGGGTGGAGCTTATCAGACTCATTTGAGAAATGCCCTGTTGTATGTTGCAGTCTAGACTTGTCCTGTTTAGTGGATGAACCAAAACACATCGTGATGCACACCGGACAGACTGAATAATGACAGAACAGAATAGAAGCTGACCATCAGCTCCTGTGGAAGGTTGTACTAGGGCTGGACGATATAGAAAAAAAAGCATATTGATTTAATAGAAATCATATTGACCGATATCCATAATTATCAACAAATTCAAAACACATATTTTAAGTGCAGCCCTGGCCATTCTATGCTGTTGCTTAGCGACCTATTTTTGGATACAGAACACACAAACACTGAATTAAAACTCAACCCTTTATTCAATCAACTTTTTACCAAAACTGCAAATATTTTAAAAACGAAAAAGAACACGTGGTCTGTGAACTCTTTGAAGGGGGCAGAGCGTTCCTGGGTCTGCGTTTGTGATTGGTTGGGAGGATGTAATGACTGTAATATTAACCTACATGATAGGCTAGAATGTAAAAGGAAGGAAAACTGTTCTATTGAACTCTTTATTGACCCTTTTTTTTCTATCATCGACATACATCTATGGATCGATATATATTTTTATTGCATTATCGTCCAGCCCTAGGTTGTACTTCTTGACTTGCTGCAGAAAGTACAGTCTCAGCTGGGCCTTGTTCCAAACAGTGTTAATGTGTAAGGACCATCCAAGGTCCCGGGACGGAGTGGTTCCTAGGAACCGAAAGTGATCAACAGCAGACAGAGCGTTGCTGAGGATGGTGAGGGATGGCAGTGAGGGGTGGTGTTCTCCACAAGTCCACCATCATCTCCACTCCATCTGCAGACTCATTGGACAATGGTGTCGCCCGCGAACTCCAGGAGTGTCACAGATGGTTCGCTGAGGTGCCGTCAGTTGTGTTCAGAGAGAAGTGGGGAGAGAATACATTTCTGGAGGGTGCCAGTGCTAAATTATCTTGATTTTTCACAAAGGGGCATGTTTACAAATCGAGGTTACACTAGTTCAGTGATATGCAACCTGTCGGAAATGTAAAAAAAAAAAAGCTTGTACCTGCAACCATCTATTTGAGTGGCAGCGATACTAACAAAAGTTATCCTAATAATAATAATAAATTGGTAGAATTTAAGAACTTCTGTTTAGTCAGTACATTTTAAAAACATTGGTTGCAATTTAACAGCTCCACTGACTACGGTTAGCCACCTGCAATGTTCAGCTCCCATCTATTTTGAATGTTACGCAAAGGCTTATATCACCGCTCGATCACTCCATTTATCAAAGCATTGTCTGTTAGCAGCACCTACACCATGCACAGGACAAACCAGGCTGTTTTCATGTGGCGTTCGATGATGGTGGAATGACCGAGGGCTACTAGAATAGGGGCGTGCCCGTCTATTTTCAAGAATCTTTTGAAGATTCAGCTCTTGAGAGAGCATCTTCTCTCTTAGCACCCACACCCCCTCATATGCACTCTATTGCTACATTGTCACCCCTGTCACCTTTGACATGGCCTGTATACCGATGATCTTCCTTCTAAGTAGCCCATTGTCATCTTTGACATTGACTGCATTGTCATATCCTCATTTATAAATCGTTTTGAATAAATCTGTCTGCAAAATGCTTAGACATATTGGGCACAAAAACTGTGTCTGTAAACTAGTGTCTGTAAACTAGTAGAAGAAATACGGCTGAAAATTCAATCAAATTAAGTCTGCACATTTCTACAGCAATGTTATAAATAATAACAGTTTGTTTTATCAGTGCGTGATGGCATACTGGTACTACTACTATTACCGCCACAACTTCTATTATTATTATCATCAATAATACTAATAATAATAATAAAATTGATATCAAGTTGGAAGTTTCCGATTTCCACATTTTTCACAATCTCTGCACAGTGGGTCTCTTTAGGCCTATGCTGATTAAACAATAAGAAACTAAAGGCAACATTTTTTTTATAAAATTGCAACCATTACATTAGAATTAGTTCATTTCCAGTCATTTTTAAAACATAAATTTGCTCATGCAATATATCCCATGTGGTAAAAAGAAACCAACACTAAGATTTGGTCTGTGATTAGGACATGGAATGTTGCACAAAGTAAGTCTATTACTAAATCTATTTACTATTTTTAAATCTATTCTAACAATATTACATGTATTAATTTTACCGGACTGCTCAAAAAGCACTGCTATCTGGGAACAACTTTCCTGCTAGCAAATTTGACCGTGGCGCTGTTTCTAATCAAGTTAAAACCTGGATGCATGGTTACATTCCTGTTCTATACCAGAAACCTCCTTAACCACAAGTGTTACGATAGTTCTGAACAATTACGAAATCGATTTATTCATTCATAATAAACCCTCGTCAACACTATCCTTACCTTCCGCCGCTGGACACACACGATGAATGAGAATGACTGAACAAATATTCTTAGCTAAATACTAATAAACATCCTTCGTTCCTTATATTTCATTGTAAGTATTTAACCATTATTGCAGAATGTAGTTACAAACGGTGCTTCTTTAAAATTTCATGAATTTTAATGGCTTACAATGTACATGACAGGCTTTTCTGGAATGGTTTTATGGCAATGGTCTTTCCTGTTGCTTTCAGAACCATTTAAATACAGAAGGCCATTACTAAATAAATAAACTTAATAAAACTGACCCCTGCTAAGCCTCTGGTATGATTAAAGAAATAAATATAAATGTAATCCATTATTATCTGAGACAAGTTAAGAAAGAAAATAGCAGTTAAAAATGAAGGCCCAAAACATTTAACTTTGGTTTTTCTTTAGGTCTTCAAATGAGGCATGTTGACCATGATTTTTACATCACGCGATAATTTTGATCCCTGTTGCAGTCTGAAGACTATAAGCACAACCGTTGATTAAACTGGAAATGATAAAACGATTATTTCAGGTTACATCACAATAATAACAAATGAGCAACCCTTTTTTAATTAACCTTTACTGAGCTTAGGACTATGTAATATCTACATAATTTTGGTAACAGGAAATAAAACATATAGGCAGAAATCGATGCTATTTTTTGGCTCCTTCAGCTTTTAAACTACAGCCGTAAAAATAATAATAATAAAAAAAAGAAATCGAGAAAAAAAAAAAAGATTGTTTTGTACAGGCATTCTTTTAAGAATCACATGATTGTCCTCACGAAACAAAACAGAAACATGGATGTTTCGTGTTTTTTTTTTCTTTTTAACTGAGCTCTAGTTGACAAGATAAGCTGAGAAACCAACGGTATTGCACGTGTTAAAGATATCAAAATATCCCCACATTTTTTTTATACAAACATTGACGCAAATTTTTGAATTACAGACAGATGACCATAGCCCCCCCCCCCCCCCCCCCCCCCCCCGCCAAAAAATAAAAATAAACATAAAATACATTAAAATATCTGCAATATTTTTTTTTAAGACTGAACAGCAATAATTTATTTACAGTGTTTTGGTAATAATAATAATAATAATAATAATAATAATAATAATAATAATAATAATAATAATAATAATATACAAAATGTACAAAATCCCTTTTTTTCTTTTGACCTGCTCTCATTTAAAAACGCAATCATCGTTAAACCGGCCTCAGCAGCGGCGTCGGGTGGGAGTAGTACATGTGATGGGGGAAGGCCAGCAGTGACTGGCCGCCCGGTGAGTTCGTCCCGGGGCTGCCGTTTGCGTCCGAGGCCCCGCTCTCGTGGTAAAGTATCGGCACCCGCACGATCCTCTGCGCCGCCGCGTGGCTCATGTTGGCCGCTTCCAGCTCGGCGGCCAGCTGCCTCTTCCACTTGTTCCTCCGGTTCTGGAACCAGATCTTCACCTGCGTT
Source organism: Fundulus heteroclitus (assembly GCF_011125445.2). Lineage (NCBI taxonomy): Eukaryota > Metazoa > Chordata > Actinopteri > Cyprinodontiformes > Fundulidae > Fundulus > Fundulus heteroclitus. The sequence continues at coordinate 12,572,190 of NC_046370.1, forward strand.
TCGGTGAGGTGCAGCGACGCGGCCAGGCCGGCGCGCTCCGAGCTGCTCAGGTAGCGCTTGATGTCGAAGGTGGACTCCAGCTGGAAGACCTGGCTCCGGGAGAACACCGTGCGCGTCTTTTTCTTCCGGCAGGGCTTCTTGTCCGGGTCCAGCTCGTCCTGCTTTCTCCTCCAGTCCTCCTCCTGATCTGTTTCCTTCTTGGACTCGTCGACGTCGCTCTCGTCCAGAGCCAGGTCGTCGTCGGCGCTCTCCTCTTTGGCATCCTGCTCGTTTTTTTGGAGATCCGGGGTGCGCCTGTCTTCTTCCCTCTGGTTGACCTTTTCCGAACCTGACGAGGGAAAATATCGAAATAATTTCATTTAAATCAAATGCTACACGAATCGGTGTGTTATTGTGGCGCAAAATTCTTAGAATAAGCAATATTTATTTATGCTTTTAAACATCTATTCGACTTAAAGCCCTTTTGAATTTAAATGGAATCGAAATTTAGAAAATAAAACTGGTAGGGGGAAAAAACTATTTACCCGAAGCAGTTCTAAAATGCGCTCCCAGCGTGTATGGGTACCACCAGGCAGACGCTCTCTCCAGATACTGCGCTGACAGTCCGATCCTCTGGCCGGGCAGCTCAAACCGAGGCAGAGACAGCTCGCTGAGCCTGGAGAAAAAGCTGCCCTCAAACACTCCTTTGGAAGACCCGAGCGGGGGCGTCGGCTTCGGGGGCTTGTCTTCGATGTTGAGCAGGTTCTTTATGGAGAACGGTGAATCCTTTGCGGCTTGGCGAGTCTCCTGTGTGTCAGATTCTGCCATTACCGCTTATTGTCCGATAGGAATGACCATTAAAAAAAACGTTTAGGGGTCGAAAAGAGCTAAAAAAGAAGTTTTTCAATTTTTTTTTTAAACAAAAGAAAAATAATAAAAGTGGAGGTTTAAAAATAAAAAAAGAAGTCGCGCCCCGGCCTCTCCAGAGGATGATTTGGAGTGAAAACGCGCAGGGATCAGTGCGTCAAACACGCGCTGTATTGTAATGACGGAGAATGGAAATGCCATCTGACTTAAAGCGCGCTCGGTCTCTGCCATTGGGCAGGTACAATAGCAAATGGGATTTGAGATGGAAACGCGATGGGGGCTGTGACGGGAACAGAGTCCAGACAGAGGAAGAAGGCCGCGCAAGCGTTTTGGCTCCGGGCTCAATCGTAACGCACTCACTTTATCATCCAATTAGATTAAAGAGGAAAATCTCTCGGGGCTTTGGTGCGGGCGCGAATAACAATCACCTGCCAGTAAATTGAATACATCTGGTTAACACAGAGAAGGTTTGGTTCATAATGTAAACCGCGTGTTCCAACATTTACGCACAGCATTGACCACCGGATTAAAACAGATAACTTTACTAAACAATACACCAAACTCTGTTGTCACCAGGGCCGGAAGGAGGGAGATGCGGTCCATGGGCTGGAGCCAGTTTTTGTGCCCTATGCATTGATCCTATAGGGAGGGGTTCCACCACCCCAGAAAAAAAGAGAAAATAAAATAGTAAACATTTATAGCATCCATTAGCCCTATTTAACAATGTGTTTGCAAATGACCATTGTTTTAAAGTAATAAAATTTTGCTTTTGTCAGTTGGCTGTACTCATACTGTATATTTGTTTAAGTGTAAGTTTATTGGGAATTAAAAATAAAAGCGTGGAAGCATAACTGTTCCCCATGAGTTACTGTTATTTCAACAAAGACAACATTTGAAGAAAATCTGTAAATTTCCTGACACTTCCCATCTGTGTCTGGAGATGTTTTAAGATTTTTTTAATGTTTTCCAGCACAGCAGAAACATCTTTTTTTTCCACATTATTTTTTTTGAATACTGAGCCGTGTTTTTGATCTATTCAATCAAGTCCGATGTTGTAACTGTGAATGAAATAACACATGAAAAATACCCAGATCAAAATGTTTCTCTTGTCGGGGAAGATGCAACCAAGTGGGTTGCTATGAGAGTCTCATGATATGAAAACCTGGAGCAAATACACAGAAGACGCCATGGTATCTACTCAGAGTTTTTAAAACACACGAAACAATCCCTCTCTGCTTTCTTTCGCAGAATTGTTTTGATTCTGCAAACCTGAAGGGGTTATTTGAGACTGTTTAAAGGCTTTATTGGCCCAGCGTTTGACCGGGCCCATTCGAAATTATCATTCTGGTTGTTTTGACCCATCCGTGCGGATATGGTGCCTCTCGGTTCATTGTCCTGCTCCATAACCCAAGCGTGCTTGATTTTAAGTTCAAATACTGATATCCAGACATTTTTCCTTTAAGATTTTCTGTAACAGAGCGAATTTTGGGGTTCCATCAATTAAGCAAGTTGTCCAGGTCCTAAAAAGGAAAGAAGACCCAAGCCATCACACTACCACCGTGTTAGGCTGCAGCTATTTGGTGTATAAAAGTTCCACTTTTCTCTTGTCAGTCCATAGAACATTTTCCCCTTATCTCATGAACACTGACCTTAACTCAGGCAAGTGGAGCCTGCAGGAGTTCGTATCTTGTTTTGGGCTCTTCTGTGACTTCCTGGATGAGTTTTTGATGAGCCTTTTTGTATCATTTTATTAGGCCGGCCACTCCTGGAGAATGTCCACCACTGTCTTGCCCATTAGTTGATCACAACTCTCACTGTGGTTGGGTGGAATCCCAAAGACTTAGAGGTGACTATGTAACCATTCCCAGACTCACAGAAGTCAATAGTTTTGCTCCTTATCTGTTATTGAATTCCTTTAAATTGGTGTGTTGCTTTATGAGATCTTTTTCACGTGGTGAGAGAAGAACTGGCCTGGGTGTGGCTTGTGAAATTCAACCAAAAGCGTGTTCAATAAGTCAGTTTGTCTTTTAAATTGGGGGGGGGGGGGGGGGGGGGGGGGGGGGGGGGGGGGGTAGTAATTTTGTTAAACAGGGTCAGGCTACTTTGGATAGCGTTTTCGTTTTATACATGAAATACTAATTTGAAAATTACATTTTGTATTCCCTTAGCTTATCTTTATCTGATTTTAAAAGTGGTTTCAGAAGTTGACACGTTTTAGTGAGACTAAATACTAAACGAAGCTACTTATGTCTGTAAGTGAGCAAATACTTTTCATGTTAGAATGTGTGAAAACCTGCTTGTCCTCCACAGTGCCTACCAACGCAAGCTGATTGTTTCCTATTGCGGTGACATTGACATAAATATATTCTAAGTAAACATTGCTATTTTTTTTTTTTGTTTATTTTAGGTAAATTTTGTATTTTTTTAAATCTTACACTGGAATATTTCATTACCCATGCCATGCTTTTACTGGCAGTCTAATATCATTTGCAAAAGTAGACCTCTGGATAGTGTCTGTAAACCTAAAAAATAAACATAAAGCCATTAAATAATTACTGATTTCATTTGTTTAAGTGGGATCTGCTCCGATGCAAGCCGTGGTTCGTCTGTTCCACCTTCAGCAGAGAAATATGTGCAGTTTACCTGGACCAGAGCGTATTGACTTCAGTGTAATTTTATTAGACAGGAAACGCTGCAGGCAAATTACAAACCGAATGCCTTCCATCCTGATAAAGGCTTTTCAGATTAGCTTCGTACTAAAAACCCCAACAGGTGACCTAATGCGGATGACAACAGCAATGTTCCTGTCAAATATAAAAGCACAAGAATGGGGCAGGTTACATTTGTCGAATGAGACATTGGGGCTGAATCCACAGAGAACTTGATTTCTTGCCTGCAAGCATGTGGGACCTATAAGATGTGTGGTGTGTTGCTTAATTCTTGCACTCTTCATTGTTTTTGTTCTTTTTTTATGTAGAAACAATAATATAGTGCAACAAGTAACCCAGTCAAAATCTATTTGAAGGTCTAGTATTAGCATTTAGTATCAGTATATGCTAACACAAATATGTCATAATCAAGTGCATATTAGTAAATTGAAATACAATTTAGTTCACGTAATACAAGCCCTGTGATGGATTAATTGGTTTCTATATGCGTTTGCTGTGTTTCTGACGTTGATTTATTCCAAACTGAGTTTTCCCAGAAAGGACGGCCATTAGAATGTCTGTCCTCTGCATGTCAATGTAACGCAGAGCAAATGCACTCAATAGTCGGTCGGGGCTCATTTTGCATGAAATGCTGCAGCATTGCGGTGTGGCACGGGGACAGTCAACCTGTGTGAGATGTTGGGGGAGCTGAGATAAAAAGGCCCATAATCTTGTCTCTGGTTCAGGAGAGGATTAATATAAAGAATGCCACAGTCGTAGCCCATGCCCACACACATGTGTGTGTTTTGAAACTCTCCCTCCAACTGTAGTCCTTGCCTTTAAAATCTCGACCAAGCTGTTCTCGTGGCTAGTTATAATATATTTTTTCCTTCCACTCAACTTTCCATATTAAAAGTATTACTGGATACGGCCCTATATGTGAAAGCCACCTTTTTGGCCCATCTTTAGAAGAATGAACCAACTTAAACATTCTTTTTTGATTTGATCAGAATTTAAATCAAATAAAACACATTTGGTATGCCTTGAATTAACACTTTTTGTGGTGTTAAATGATTTTTAAATCGAGTAACGTCTTTTTTATGCTGATAAAAAATAACTGAGACATGGGAACTCTTTGAAGTGGATGTAAATGTAAATACTGGGCTAATTTAAAATATATTAGCTGGGAAAATATTTATTTTTGAAAGTGTTTTGGTAAAAAAACAAAAAAGCCATTACACTGTAATTTCCCCCCATATTAACAGTCAGGATGTCCTAACCCTTAAGAAACTAAGGGTTAAGGGCTCCAGATTAGCTAGAAAAGGTGAAACTGGACTTAGGTTGGCAGGATTAGATCAGATATGTTCTGTGCTTACTTATGCCACTGAAACAGGGCAAGGATAGCCATGCACAGCCTCATTTATACATGTTATTTTGCCTAAGATTTATTTCTTTTCTTACTGAAGAAAAAGTGAGAAAACCAAAGCAATAGAACACACAATCTGCCCTTTGCATTTATCATTTAAATCAAACCAAACCAGCAGCAGACGCAGAGAATTAATCAACCAAATTGAATTTGCTCAACCTGCATGCACACGGCCTGTCCTTTTAACTCGTCGAGCGCTCTCCAACGCGAAAGGACAACACAGTGTTTTGTGAAAAGCTACTTGAATCCTTGCATAATTAGAGGTCTCATAGCTGTGTTGAAGTTGGGGGTGGAGAAAAGAGGCTAGCTGAACAGCATTTAGGGAGGCAAAGTGAAAAGCAGCTGTGTGTTTTCAGCAGATTGTGTTCATTACACAGATGACTGAATGGAGCAGAGGGATGGGGGGGGGGGGGGGGGGTGAATGAGAACTCCGTGATAGAAACGGAGGCCAAATTTGATAAGAGAATTTTGGGAAATAACTCCGGAGCACCTTTTGGTTTTCCATCTGAGCAACAGAGGCACCAGTATTATTTTGGGATTATCTAGATAGGTGTCACAGAGAGAAAACTAAGGATTAATATTCTGTTTGACCAAATCTGAGATTAGATTGCAATTCCATATTTTTTGTTCAGATTGGTTTCTTTAAAAGGTTTTTTTTATTTCCTCCCACAATTTACTACTTTTATATAGGAGTAGATTAAAACAATTAGAAACCACCACCTGACCAAAGGGAAAAAAAATGTGTGAAATCTATAAAATCCTTTCCAAAACAGCAGACTGAGATCAGGTTAGACATGAAAGACTTTAAAAGGCACATTTACTGAAGTTTTCTGTCTCCAGATGTGTTTAAATGTGATCAGATGGGATAGTGCAGCAATCTTAAAGGCTCGCCAAAGATTGTCGATTAGACTTATTTCTGGAGTTTGACTAGGCCATTCTAACTCGTGATTCATGAAGATGCTTTGATCTCAACCACTCTAGTATAGCTCTGGCTGGATGTTTAGGCCTGGTCCTGCTAGAAGAACATAATTCTTTCTAAGTGTTTGCGTGGAATAACTGGGTCTGTGCTCCTCGGAAACAGTCTGCGGCTTAAACAATGGAGCCTATTTCGCACAGCTGAAGGCAGGCTGCGGAAATTTAATTAGCCCTAGCTACAAAATGATCAGTGAGTGAATTATGCTGGCCAGTCTCTTTTCATCTGAAGCACCAGCATAATTAAGCTGATATAAAATATCATTAGAGGTGACAGGCTGTTAAAAGACACAATAATTGACTGAACTCTCATTGAGCAGCTATCCTCCACTAAAGGGTGCTGCAGTTGTTTGGGGAAGTGCTGCCATCTAGCGTGTCAGTTTGGTATTGTCCTTCAGACGAGGTTCTTCTGCTGTTTTTAAATCACAGACTTTCCCATTACTCAAATTAGAGGAGTTCATAGTCCACTTTGAAGGTTGAAACACAGAAGTTCCCTTTACTGAAAATATGTTTTTACTTTAACAGTTAAATTACACAACCTGCAAAACAAACACACTGCGAGGAAAGGTGGACGGTTGAAATAACGGATGGATTTATGGTTGGATGAATGGATGGACTAAGGGCAAACGTAAAGTCGGGCCAATTAAAGAAGAGATGGTTCAGTGGCTAGTTGGACATGGATAATGGAAAAAAACATGGATGGATTTATGAATGATATAAGACAAAGCTTGAAGGACGGACAGACAGATAGGGGGAAAAGGAGTGGATAGATGAACAAAGATGGATGATAAAAAAAAACATGAACGGATGGACGAATACTTGCTTGAAAATGGGAAACGTATTAGAGTGATGACAGAATAAATGGATGGATTTATGGATACAATATTTAGAGCATGGGAGGACAAAGCTTTGAAATAAAAATGTTTCCACTCTGATTCAGGCCTATCCAATAAATTCCCATATTATTACAGGCTGCCTCAGACCCCTTCTCAACAGCAGCAAAGATGACCATCTATTCACATTTACAACAGGGAGAACCCATGTCAACACGTTCCTTTAGATTTATTACTGCGATGTAAAATCAGCCAGTCTACAGAGTGCTGCAGCTATGGGGAAGGATGCAAACGGTTGAACTACTACAATCAAACTGTTAAAAGACAAAACCCTCTGAAGGCACTGAATCATCTGGAGAATCTCTTGGTCAACTTCCTTCAAACATTTACCATGGGGGTGGCCATGCTTGCAAAACAGATTACAAGATATCAAGAGACAAAACAAATGTGGGAGAGGCATGATATTGTCAAGGTCAAAGTGTGACATAATGTCCTTCTGCACTGATTTGGAGAAAAAGAAAATTGTACAGACAAAGGGTTGTAAAAAAAAAAAGAACAAACAAAAAACATCAACAAATAAAGTTGAAAACCAAAAGTTGCTGATAAAGAAATCACTAAGTCAGTAACATCAGCGATAGGAGTTATTTTACGAGACCTAAAGTTGCAACAAAAGTCTATCAGAAAAGGTCTACAATAACGCATTTGTGCTGGCTGAACCTACTAAAGTCCTCACAGAAATGACCAGAAGGCAAAAGGTAACAGCAAGACGGGATCATTCAGCTTGTGGCTCGATGGTTTCAGTGGTCATACTCCTTATCAATGAACTTGGCAATAGTAGACAGCTGGACATTTGTTGTACCCTCATAAATGGTTCCTACACACAGAGACAAAACGCAAACATTAGATTTCAGTCCAGGAGTGCACAAAGAGGCCAAATGTGTGATTTTGGATGTTCTTCTTTGCAAAATAGCTCAAATCTCAGGAAGATTAGATGCATCGTCTCCCTCATTTTAAAGTCTTAATACAGATTCTGAATTGCATTTTGTATGTGGGCCATTCTAACACAACGACTAGTTGCTTTCCATTACAAATGTGCCCAAATCTTTGTTGACATCCTGCTAATGTTGAAAAAAAAAAAAAAGCACTTTCACAATCGCGGTGTTTCTCTGAAATACGAAATGTACGGTAATTAAGATCACATAAAAAAAGGTTTGCTCACGCGGTAATTTTATTAAAAACATGGCGGCGACATGTTGTGCCATCATCCTCCTACAACTTCCTGTCGTGTTCTTTGTCTTTTCTGCCAGTAGTCACATCCGGTTGTTGATCACGTGATGTTTGATGCGGGGAAAAAAATGAACTCAAAATGGCTGAAAAGCTACCTCATCCAACACTTTTCATCAAAAACTGCGAGTTCTCGAATTGCACTGTTTCCAATAAACACGTTTATTTTTGTCATTATATTTTGCGCAATTTAACGGTCAATGTAAACGCAGCTACTATGATGTTCCACTGTAGCCTATTCTATATTTTAAGAGCTGTGGCTCTGCTGGAGGCTGAATCTCTGTGCCAGGCTCAGTTCTCTCGTAGATGCCAACAAGGTTTATTCCAGGATTACTCTGAATTAGTTTTTATTACACTTTGGGAACTGTTTTTAACCCCCTGCTATTGTAGCACTTTGAGATTTTATTTGAAATGTAAAGCGCATTATCAATAAAATGTATTATTATTATTATTATTATTATTATTATTATTATTATTATTATTAATTTATCTCCATGCATGTTCCAACTCTGACTAGCCTACCTGTCCCTGCTGATGAAAACCATCAACACAGCATGGTGCTACCATCACCGTGTATCAACATGGTGATGGTGTGTTCAGGAAGATTTTCTATTTATAAATGTAAAAATGTATAAACTGCAAATCGTTCAACCCTTTCCTCCCACTTCCTCAATGCTGCTTTGGCTTGTTCTATCACATCAAATGACGGCAATTTGGTTGAAGTCGAGGCTCACCAATTTTACAGTCTCTGTAGTATTTCTCTATGGGGTAGTCCTTGGTAAAGCCAACTCCGCCCATCCATTCAATGCATTTTGATGTAGTTAGAGTGGCAACCTGGTAAAAAAAACAAAAAAAAAACACAAATGCTTAAAGATACTTGGCTGATTTCTTCCCAAAAACGGAGGCATATCTCAGAAATAAGAAATAACAGAGACAATTTACACATATTAAGACAATCAAGGATAAATTCAGTGAAATGGTTAAAAAAAAAAGAAAACTAATAAAAAATGATGACAATTCAAAAACAGCATCCCATTTTCAAACAATCACAAAGCACACCTCGGCGGCGAAGTATTTGGCCATGCAGGCCTCTTTGATGAAAGGCCTCCCGGCTTCCTTCAGACGCGCCGCGTTGTACGTCAGCAGACGCGCCGCTTCGATCTGCGTCGCCACGTGGGCTATTTGATGCTGCATTCCCTGGGGGGCGCCAAGGAGTGACAGTTGTCAATAAACTGCCCTCCGGGAGCGAATGCACACGGAAAAGAAGAGGATCCTCCATACCTGAAAGTCAAAGATGCGCTTTCCAAACTGCACCCTTTGTCTGGTGTAAGGAACAGTGTGGTCAAAGCAACCCTGGGCCAGTCCGAGCATCTGCAAGCCAGGGAGGCGAAGTAAACACATCCCTGCGTTACACTGAATTCCTTTTTATTAAAAACCATTAACCCAAATCAAAAAGGCGTTGCTGTACACCTGTGCCGCGATTCCGATCCTGCCTTCGTTCAACATTCCGATAGCATACTTGTATCCGTGACCGACCTCTCCTAAGATGTTCTCCTCTGGCACCTGCAACAGACAACGGGAAGTCTGTAAAGATAAAACAAACAGCTTGATTTGCATCAGCCCAGTGCGGCTCAGAGCCTTCATCTCCACCTTGACGTTGTCAAAGTTAAGGGGGCAGGTCGAGGATGCACGCAGGCCTAGCTTGTTCTCCTTCTTGCAAATCTCGAGGCCCTGAGTGTCCCGGTCCACGATAAAGCAAGTGATCCCTCTGTATCCCTGCAAAACGAAAAAAAAAAAAAAAAAAAAAAAGCCTTTAACTGACAAAACGCCCCAAGACACAAAACCCCACATGTGGCATAAACGTTACGAGTCTTTAGGAATTCTCAAAGCCAATACCGTAATTAATTATCATTAAAAATGCAACGTAGAAGCTTTAGCGTGTCTCACAGCAGAGGGATCCACGTTGGCCATCACCAGGAAAACCCCAGCATGCTCTGCGTTGCTGATCCACATCTTGGATCCGTTGATGACGTAGTGGTCCGCGTGTTTCTCAGCTCGTGTCTTCAGAGCAAACGCGTCGCTCCCCGATTCAGCTTCAGAGAGGCAGAAGCTTCCGATCTGTCAAAAGTCACAAGGCGCAAAGCATTACAGCAACTGTAGCGCAATACGATAAATATAACAGTGCAATCTTTTATTTTATCTGCTGAAGCCCCAATCCTCGGACCGGCCCAAATACTGGGGGGAGGAATGTAATTTTCAGCAATTACAAATACTTTAAATAAACCTCATCTTAATAATTGTATTTTTTAAACAATTTGCACATGTAAATGTAGTTCGTAATTGCTGATGTAAACATAATTGGATTTAGGCGTGTTATTTTGAGCAAAAAAAACAACAACAAACAAACAGGAAAAACATCCTGGCTACGTTTGGCCAGGCCCTAGTAATGGGCGCTGAGGTCTAAGAGGTAGAGAATGTTTCTCTTCTGGACAAGTGTGCCATTTTACTGAGACAGACTACAGCCCCACCAACATGTATTCACATTTTTTTTTTAAACATCATGTCTTTTCCCAGTCCTTAAAATCTAACCTGTCCAATTCAGAATCAAATGAAAAAGCCGTCGAAGCCTCGGGGACTTTCCTGACATATTTTAAAGCACACGTGTCAAACTCAAGGCCCGTGGGCCGAATCTGGCCCGTCCAGGCAATTTATCCTGCCCTCGAGAGCCAAAAAAGGCATATCATGTCATAAAGTAGAGGCATATATCCTTTTAAAGTGTATAAAGTGGCTAAAACTGTGCCTCCTGTAGAAAATGTTGATTTAACATTGTAGTAACAGCATCCTGCCACTCGATGTCAGTTTTTCCACAACACATTAAAACAACCCAGAAATGTCCAAAAATAGAAAGATGATGCAGAAACATGAGAGTTTAAAGAGTAACTCACCCCAATAACAACTTTTTTTGCAGATAAACTGTATAAACTGGGCCTGAGGCTGCTACTTTTATGTCATTGTGCATTATTTTAATATTTTTATGTGAATGAAATGAAATTCTGAAATCAAAAGTATCATCTTTACACGTGCAACCAGCCCGTTTAATGACTTCATGATGTCAAAGTGGCCCAACATTGAAATTAGTTTGACATCCCTGTTTTAAAGTCTTTACATTAGGTGCTGCAACAAAATTGAATCTCTTATACTGATAATTTGAGACTGTAACTTTCCCCGTGTAAGGATATTTACTCTTTTCTTTTCTATTGGTTTTATTTTTAATTTTCTTTCACCCCTTCTGTTATGTTTTCGCATATTGAGATCAGGCTTGGATTCAACTGTATCATTCATACCCATGGATCGATATAAATACAGCTGTAGTGTGATGACTTTATGTAAATATGTGGATAGCAGTTAAAATCTGCATTTCTACATGGGAAATGGGAAATTTACCAGCCCCTGAAACCATTTCTATGATCAACATGATCACCTAATCCAGGGAAACCCAAACATAGACGACCTTTCAATAGAAAATTATACAATTTATCTTACTCTAACTAGTGTATTTACGCACTACACAGGAAATGACCTAACACATTACTGGTTTATCACAGTTCAGATTCTTCTCTGTTAGAGCAATAAATGCCTCACCATATCGGTTGACAGCCGGTTGAGGTACTTCTCTTTCTGAGCCGGCGTCCCGAGTTTCACAAACAGAGTGTTGATGAGGGTGTTTTGGATGTCACAGAGAACAGACACAGACGGATCCACCTTTGCCAGCTCCTCAATCACCAGGATGGAGGAGAAGAATGAGGAGCCAGTGCCGCCGTATGCTGGGTCAATTTCCATCCCCATAAGCTGTGGGGTAAAAGGTACAAGGCATGGCAAGGCAAGGCAAATTTATTTATATAGCACAATTCAGTACAGAGACAATGCAAAGTGCTTTACATGATTAAAATATAGGAAAATACAACATAATAAAAGCAAGTAGGAATAAAATGTAGAAACAAAAAAGAACATTAAAAACAGTAAAACAGTTTAACTAGAACAGTCAAAGGCAATCCTAAACAAATGTGTTTTTAATCTTGATTTAAAAGAACTCAGGCTTTCCGCACTTTTACAGTTTTCTGGAAGTTTGTTCAAGATAAGTGGATCATAGGAACTAAATGCTGCTTCTCCGTGTTTGGTTCTGGTTCTAGGTATGCAGAGTAGACTGGAGCCAGAAGACCTGAGTGGTCTGGAGGGTTGATACACTGATAACAAGTCTGTGATGTATTTAGGTGCTAAGCCATTCAGGGATTTATTGACTAACAGAAGTATTTTAAAGTCTATTCTCTGAGATACAGGGAGCCAGTGTAAGGACTTTAGAACTGGGGTGATGTTCTCTACTTTCTTAATCTTAGTGAGGATGCGGGCATCAGCGGAAAATAAATGCTAATAACTTTAATCTAGGGATTTTTGGAAGAATTACGAGTGCTTCTCGATAAATTAGAATACAACTGAAAAGTTTATTTTAGCAATTAATTTTAAATAATGAAACAGAACACAGAAACAGATTTTTTTTTCCAGATTGTTGCCTTAAAGCTAATTAAATCTCCAAAATTCAGTTTCTCAGACAACATATTACATGAAACCCAATAAAAAAAAAAATCGTTTTTAACACGGAGATGTTATGCTAGTCATATAGTAGCTTCTACAATCATAGGAACAATTGTTAACATAACAGCTGTCCTGCAGACAGTCGGTCACAGGCTGTCATTGCAAAAGAAGCTGTGACGCATCTCAGCGCGTTAACGGAAAGTTGGGTGGAAGGAAAACCTGCGGTAGAAAAAGATGCACAAACAACACGGATAACCGCAACCTCAATAAGGACTGTGAAGCAAAGCCCATTAAAAAGTCTGGGGGCGGTTGGAGTCAGTGCTTCATGTCAAGACAGACATAGTCAAGAAAGGGGTCCTGATCAGTCCGGAACCAGTGAGAAAATTAGTGCCTTAAGAGAACTACACAGACAAAAAGGCTGAACCGCTGCTCTGTAGTTCAAAGTCTTCTATTCAGATGTAAGCATATTTAGGTTTTTAGAAGTTAAGGTCCTATAATAGAGTCCAGAGGACATGTGACGTTTACCCTGTAGGACTGAACTGAAATGTTTTAGGGAGAACATCCAAGCCTGGCTACACCTGTGCCAAAGCACATTTGAGGGTTAGCCAAAAGCAGGCGGGAAACTGTCTTGTGGTCTGATGAAACCGTGGTTAAATTCTGTTTACCCTAAACTCCAAAAGGTACGTTAGGTACACCGTACATCACCAGATGAGTCATGCTACCTGTAGTGAAGCGTGAAGACAGTAGCATGAGACTGTGGCCATGTTTTTCTTTAACCTAGACAGTGTGGAAGTAATTAGTATAGAATGTTTTTATAGCCACTGTGCTATTCAGTAAGCTGACAATGTTTGTACAGAAAACATTTTTTTTACTGCTCTCATATAATATTATCATCTGAGCCATTGAACTTCAGGCGTTCGTTGTCTGGAAGGCATATTTAACAAGATTAAGAATTGAATTCAGCAAAGATACGACTCTGCGCGTAACAAATCTACACATAAAATTTGCTTTTTGAACCGATTTACTAAATTAGCCTTTCCCCTGTGGTTTAACTGATTGCGACGCGGCTGTACGTACCCCCTGCTCAAACAGGGATCTGATGACTTCTTCGTCCATGGCAGAATTTTCATCCATGGCTGGCACAAGCGGGGCGATGCGCTCTTGTGCGTATTTCCTCACTGTTTTTAACACAACAACAACAACAACAACAAAAAGGTTCAGTTTATGAGAAGGTCCTGTCTCCAGCTGTCTGCAGCTGTGGAGCTCACCTGCGTCCCTCATCATGCTCTCCTCCTCCGAATACGTCTGCAGGGGAGGGAAGGACATCACTCCACCTGCCTGGCTTGGAGCCACGGCCGGGGCAGAGGTGGTCCTGCTCCTCAATCCAGACTGACCTGCCCCCCATGCTGGTCGAGAGAGCTGTCTGAGGGACTGACAGCCAACAGGAGAGCAAAACATTACGTTAATATCTACGTAGCTATTTAAAACCTGTGTTTATTTAACAATAAAGTTGGAAACAGTTGTTTATGCTATGAAACAAGTTAGTTGGTTCATTAGCAAACGTTAGCATCCACTGGGTATCAAGCTAGCGAGGTTACATACATTGAAAATAAAGGACAAAATAAGTGAAAAAATACACGTTTTTCCTTTCGTAGCTATTTTACACGAAATACGTTGATATCATCACACAGCCTGTCTCACCTTTGACAAAACCCTGACGAACGGGGCAGCCATGGTTTGTTATGAAACTGTGACTACAAGAAGGGGGGAGGCTGATGATGCCTTCACGAACACGTGGAAACTCCTGCTTCAGGTAGAAATGACGGGTGCTTGTTAAGATGTCTGTTTTTTGGGGTTTTTATACCGATCGAATCATACAATTATACAGATATAAAACATTTTTGAGGCGCTGAAATAAACTTTCTAAATATTTTAAGAATGTTGCCTCAACCTAATTGTTTTTGTCCTGATGACCTACGAAGGCAGCATTTCCGTTCGAACGGATAGACGCCACATTTCTCTTAGCGTCACCGTGTGCCATATTCTGAGTGGCAAGTTCTTATCGAATATCAGCACAAGGGTTCTCCATTAAAGTTTACGCTAAAAAACACACCATAATTTTAGATACAATAATTCATAGACATTGTAAGGCCAATAATGGTAATCACTAAGGCCTAAACACTTAACTTGATTTGCCCCCGAAAATACACAAAAACTAATTACGGTTTTATAAACATCTAAAAGTATCTGCAAATAATCACGTGCACCCTTTAAACTTATTTCATTGTAAAGGGTCATGTGCAAGGTGAATTATTCTTTTTTTTCAACCATATCTACTCATCATCATAATCAGTTTTTTTTTTTAAATAAAGCACTTTAAATACCAAATGTATGTAAGCGTGTTTGTACTTTTTCATATCTAACTTTATGGCAACACTTTTTAATGAAAACACTCTTATTTTTAGTGTACTATGTACAATAACGTAAAGGCATTCAAAACAAAAAATAACACAGTAGGCCTAAATAAGAAGAGAAATTCCTTTACTGTCCCACAACAGAGAAATTTTGGCCAAGACATAGACAGAGTTACACACAATTAATAATGACGAAGAAATAAGAAAAAAAGAGCGAGTTATTCTCATACAAAGTTAGTTCTACGGAAATGGCAATAATAAAAAGTAGATAGAGTAAACATTGCCCAGTTATTGATAATATGGTATACTGAGATAAAAAAATAAGATGAAATATTCAAGTGTAACAGTTGATAATAACCTCCTGCCTATTTACCGAAATAGGATAACATAACATGCATGATAGTACATCTTGAAGTAGCTAAGGTGTTTGCAAGTTTACCTTAGTATCTGAGAGACCTCAGGACATTATCATATCCTGAGGTCTTATCCTAAACTGACTGCTGGGGAAAATATACCATTTATTTTTAGTCAGGAATAAGATGTTTTTAATTATAGTGATTCCTACTAAAACAATAAACTAATATAAAGACTTACAGTATTAACACTTTATTTATTAACTCTGTAAGGAATAAGGCTTGTTTCTAATCATTATTTTTAAATGTATCCATATTTATTCAGGATTTATAATCAGTTATATCTGAAATTTATATAGTTTTTAAATGTTACATTTCAATAATGTGTTGTATTTCCACTCACAATATGGCGGCGACATAGACGTACCGTACGTATCTGTGGCAACGGCTTTACCCGATATTTAGCTTGCGCGGAGCGTTAGAGGCTGAAACGTGAAATAAGAACCCGTGTAAAGATGGTTTTCAATCGATTTTTTTTTTAGAATAACTTCAGTAAAATGAGGAAGTAGCCAGGGCATGTTGCTAGCAATGCTGCTAACGATAGCCACTGGACACAATAAGAGCGGCTGCGACACGACTCTCTCTAGGCATCTGTGGCTGCTCTTCCAGGTTCAACAGAGAAAACAAACAACAAAAATGGAGGAGATCAAGACCGAGCCGGTGGATTTCGTGAGAGAGTTTCAAGAATACCTAACCCAGCAAACTCAGCATGTCAACATGATCTCGGGTTCAATCTGTGGGGAAAGGGAGACGACCGAGCAGTTTCAAGCTGGTGAGATAATGCAATGCAAAAACCAAGATGTGTGTCAAATGGTTATACATTCAGTATGTGTGTGTGTGTGTGTGTGTGTGTGTGTGTGTGTGCAGCTGCTCCCAGATGTGAGCAGACTTTCCTGGACCCTGCTTCTGTGGAGGTGAGCCTGCCTGCGGAGGACGGATCGGATACGCAGGTGGAGGGTCTGGAGAGAACCTGCGATGGGAAATACAAGTGCAGCTACTGCAGCTATGCTAACAAGGGCATGGCTCGTTTAATAGAGCACATCCGCATCCACACAGGTCAGAGAGCTCACTGAATGAACAGAAATAGATTTAGACAAATGTTTTTTTTTTTAATCGACAGACCCATATTTGCCTTACTGGAATAGTCCCCTAGATTATTACCTAAAGCATCTCTCTCTGGCACGGTTCCCATATGGCCCCTGGAAGGAAAAAATAGGCTCACAGCAGCACAGACCACCACCATACTGTACTACTTATCTAATAACACCTGAAGTGTTGTCAGAAAGCTCACCCGTCATCTCGCCAAAGCACAGTCTCTGGTAAAGTCCCAGTAGAGCTTAGAAAATGGTTTGTTTTTATGCTGATAGAGTGGAAAAAGCTCTTTTCTGGCAAGCCTCCAAAACAAGTAGTCGGTTTGTGGATAGTCTATAAATGTTATTTGGACTTGGTGAACCTAATATGGCCTCGTTGCTGCAGTTCTCTAAGTGAGCTTTGACAACGCTTTACCTCCTTTGGCGTCCTCCACACCAGCGTTGGTGGTAAGACAGACTCGGGTCATGTGTTTGGCACATTTCCAGTTTAAAATGTTTTCAATTCAATTTAATTCAATTCAATTTTATTTATATAGCGCCAATTCAACATGTTCGCTCAAGGCACTTTCCAAAGTCAAATTCAATCAGATTATACAAATTGGGTCAGATTATACAGATTAGTCAAACAAATTCCTATCTAAGGGAAACCAGTTGATTGCATCAAAGTCCCGACAAGCAGCATTCACTCCTGGAGAACCGTAGAGCCACAGGGAGAGTCGCCACATTGTCCATGGCTTTGCAGCAATCCCTCATACCGAGCAAGCATGAAGCGACAGTGGAAAGAAAAACTCCACATTAACAGGAAGGAAAAACCTCCAGCAGAACCGGGCTCAGTGTTAAAGGTCATCTGCCTCGACCGACTAGGGGTTACAAAAGACAGAGCAGAGACACAACAAGACAGACAAAAAAGCACAGAAGCACACATTGATCCAGTAATATGTTCTACATTAGATGGTAATAGCGGATGATCTGTCTTCCCTGGATGATGTCACAGTTAACAGAACGCCAGACCAGGTGTACCTACTATGAAGAAAAAAGAGAGAGAGAAAAAAGTTAAAAGCTGAAATGACGACAGTCATTTCAATGTAATGCAATGCAAAACTGGAGAACAGTAGAAATCAGTAGAGTGAGAAAAATAGACCTCGATGTCCTCCAGTAGCCTAAGCCTATAGCCACATAACTATAGAGGTAGCTCAGGGTAACATGAGCCATTCTAACTATAAGCTTTGACAAAAAGGAAAGTTTTAAGATTAGTCCTAAAAGTAGACAGGGTGTCTGCCTCACGGACCAAAACTGGGAGTTGGTTCCACAGGAGAGGAGCCTGATAGCTAAAGGATCTGCCTCCCATTCTACTTTTAGAGACTCTAGGAACCACCAGCAGACCTGCAGTCTGAAATTAGTGGTTCGGATTTCTTCATTTTTTATGTCTTATTTACCCATATTCATTCAAGAATTGTAAATGAGTTAAATTTAAAATGCATATATATATATATTTTTTTTTGGTGATATTATGTGGAAATATTCCTTCACGCAGGTGAAAAGCCTCACCGCTGCCAGCTCTGCCCATTTGCCTCTGCATACGAGCGCCATCTGGAAGCACACGTGCGCTCCCACACGGGAGAGAAGCCCTACAAGTGTGACCTGTGCGCCTTCCGGTGCAGCGACCGCAGCAACCTGTCGCACCACCGCCGGCGCCGCCACAAGCTCCTGCCCACCAGGGTGGTCCGTTCGCCTTTCTCCAGTAAGAGGATGCTGAGCTCCTTGCAGAAAAGGACCGGCTCGCTGGGCTTCGGCCGGCGGCTCCTGATCAACCTCAACCCCACCTCGGCCGTCGTGCCCAGGTCCGACTATTTCAACGAGTTTTCACACAAAGTCCCGCAGCTGAACGGCAGGGAACACAAAACCCCTCCTAAGACGGACGAGAACGAGAGCTGGAGCCGGATCTCAAATGGTTTTAGAAGCTCACTGGATCAGCTTTCTCTTCTCGCAGGTCATCTGAGCAACGCTAACCCCGATTCTCGGAGTCCTGCGTCACCTGACAGGCAGTCCTTAAAAGACGAGAAGCCCATCCTCGCGGAACAGGTGCGCTCCGACGGCATGCAGACGTCTCCCCCGAAAGAAGAATCTCCCACCTCGGGTCAGAAAAGCAGCAGTTTTGCGTCTGGCTGTGGCACGGAGACTAACGCCACCGCTTCCAGTGGGAGCGTTAGCAACAGCCAGGCGAGCACGCCGACTCCCGCTGCAAGTACCCCGAACGAAGACGGCCAGAACCTCCTACACAGATGCAAGCACTGTGATATTCACTTCTCTGACAACATCATCTATACTATTCACATGGGCTGCCACGGCTATGAACATCCGTTCCAATGCAACATATGCGGCCACATGTGCATGGACAAATACAATTTTGCATGCCACTTTGCTCGGGGACAACATAAAATTGACGCAAGTAATTAAAATCGGAGGGGGGGGGGGGGGGTTATGGTGCCTTCCTAAACGATTCATGGCCCTTGAACTTTAAAGATTTGTCACGTTGAAACCGCAGACCTCAATGTTTTTCATCCATTTTCTTTATGCAATAGACCAATCAATTTAAAGTGGGAGGAATAATACATTATTTCATATGACTATACATAATAAACTTCAGAGCAACCATTTACCTTTTGTGACCACAGAGCTCTGTTCGCTCTATTATCCGAAATGGAAAGATTTTAGCACAACTGCAATCTAGACATCCGTCTAAACTGCCAGGTCAAGTAGCTCTGGAGGATCTGCAGACATCCACAGCTCAGGTTGAAAGGAAAAACACAGATCCCATAGTGAAACGTGATGGGAGCGTCCTGCCGTGGGGATGCTTTTCTTCAGCAGGGACAGAGACAACCATTCATAGCTGATGGGAAGATGAAAGGAGCAAAAAATAACCGAAAGAAAAAATGTCAGAGGGGGCCAGTTACTTGGGACTGGGGCGGTTGAACGGAAATGCGTCCAACTATGAAAACCTGGTCTCTGGATTTCATGTTAGCAATAAGCATAGAAGGGCTGTTGGGGAAGTGGTCGTTTTAAATCAGAAAGTTTTTTTTTTTTTTTTTTTCGTGGGCCAGGCTTAAGAGAGCAGGGATCTGCAACGTTCCGTCACTCAGGAGACTTTTTGAATGACTTGGCTCCTTTCACTGTAAAACCTAGAAGGACGTTTTAAGCACTAAGAAATAACTTCCTGCCTCATTCAGATGCTGACAGTATTTAAAGAAACCCACTAAAGCACAATATGTTCCACAACTTCATATCAATCAGCTTTCCTGATTCTACTTGTTTTGTTATTGATCAGCTCTAATAAACAATATTCATGTATTTTAGCGTCTACATGCACTGGGACGTTGTCTTAGTGCTGAAACATGTAATTTGTCATTGTATAAAGGTTTATAACCCCTCAGTTTGAAATACAGCCAAGCTTGAAACATTCCACTCCTTGTGTTTGGTTGTGACTACTAACTTTATTCTGTATCGCGTTTAGCATCTCATTATGTTTTATCATTTAGGTCAGGGGTGTCCAAAGTGCGGCCCCTGGACTGATTTTCTGCGTCCCCCCCTGCATTTTGTCAAACAATTTGGTTCCACCGCTAATTAAAATCACATTTTAATTAAAAATGTCTCCCTAATTAAAATTTTATTTTAATTAGGGAAAAACTATTACAGACAAGTTAAAACCTTTCAATTGAATATATTAAGAACAACACAAAATACTTGTCTTTTAATAACTACACTTTTTATATTCTCTTTAACTTCATAGCAAATGGGACCACAACTATCTAATGACCTAAAAGCAGACGTTTGTGCACAAACTCTGCTTTTGTTTATTAAAACTGGTTGAATACAGCAAGCGTTTTCAGAGAAAGACTGACCCAAATCCTGTTCCGTTTACTGAGAATAGACAAATAAACAAATAAAAAGTCAATCAATTTCCAAGAGAGTTTAAAACTTGGATGACCAAATTTTAACTTGGCAAATGTGCAAAACTATTTTTAAGTTTTGTATCTATTCTCTTTCCAAGAGAATCTGACTAATTTAATTAAAATACTTCATGCACATACTTTATAGAGAAGGTTTAAAAAATCACAAGAATTTTTAGGTCATTTTAGTATATATATATATATATATATATATATATATATATATATATATAGGCCCTCGTGTACTTTTGACTTTACTATTTTGGCCCACGTCACGGAAAGTTTGGACAAACCTGATATAGGTGGTGGGATCAACTGTTTTTTTGGTTTGTTTTTTTACCATCAACCACCTAGGAAGCTACTGTACATATAATTATTTTCAAACAAAAGGAATAAAAAGTTTTCATGCAGCACCACAATGTGTAAAAAGCCTTAAAGTTCAGATTTATTGCAGTAGCATATACTCACAAAAAAATTGAGACAAAGCCAACTTTTAGTTGGTTGTAAAAATATATATTATGTAAAGATATAACTCAAAATCACAGATAACACACAAATGATCCCTTTAAAATCAATGCAAGTGACGCATTTTTAAAACCGTGTCAGTCCATGACTTCCTGTTTCTCGGGGGTATAAATATGACGTGACACAGAGGCACATTTTTCCTGGTTACCAACGAGAGTAAGCGTTAGACGCCACCTTCGTGACAAGGCACTACACCTGCTTCTTAATGCAGGTTTCAATCTCATTTGGAGAGAAAAAAAAATGAAGATCTAACTGTTGAGTTCGATAGAGGAAGAGTGATGGTGTGGGCCTGTGCTTTGAAATACTAGAACGTTTTTGAATTAGAAATATGGTGGACTTAACAGGCCAGCTAAGATGAGTCATCAACGCCTCTTTCAGCACAATAAAACATACCAATACAAATTGACGCATAAATTGCTCACCTCACACATAATCCAGCGTTTACTGCAATAAAATATGAACACGTTTTAAGATTTTCTGACATATCTTTGTCAGAGGTGCTAAAAAGAGTGGAGGGTACTACATGTACGGTATACTCGATAATAATCAAGTTACATTTAGACCTTCTTAACTCAGGCTTTTTTTACTCCAATATTTATATATTATCCTGTAATTTAGAGGTAGTAGATCTGAAACACCTGACTTTTTTTTTTTTACTTGATTGAAAGCAAAGAATTAGTTCAGTAAACTTTGCACATGATCATGTTGGATAAAAAAAAGGAAAATATTAGTTATTTCTTGTAGAAATTATACAGACAATGCATTTTGATAAATATACATAATTAAGGTGATTGTCTTGCTAACTTCAGAACAAATACTCAGCAAAAATACATTTTATTTTAATATAAATATATACAGACGTCAAACATTCACGATAAGCTCCTTGAGATCATCTTAAAAAAGAAGAAGGAAAAATCACGTTGTTTCATGGTTGTCAATAAATTGTGAAATGATCTCATTCTTTCTGCCATCAAAAACGCTCTCCACTGCTCTCTTCACCACCTGCTCCACATCGACGTCCTCCTCTGGAAGGAAGCGCGTCTCCTGCAGGAACTGGTGCCGCAGATCGCGGAGGAATGCCGCTTTGCATTCGTTCAGCCGAGGAGCCAGAGCCCGCATATGTTCAGAAGGGACGTGGCTTTCTAGAAGTGAGAGGTCATCGTCATGAAACGTGACAAATAGTTTTTGGAAATGTTATCAGGGAAAGATCCCAGCTGACCTCTGGCAGCCTTCATAGCCTCGGATATCAGGCGGCGACAGGCCTGATCAGCCTGGTGGACCACGCTCTGGGCACATTTGAGACGATCAGCTTCCTGCAACATGAATAAAAAAAAAAGGATCGTGAGAAGCCGTCTACATCTGTAGCTTTCAGCTTCAAATTCCTCTTTACTGTGTTTTTCTGATTTAAGAAAAACCTCAACACACCTTTTGTTCAGTGTTCTCTTCAGCTGGGCTCAACGGATTATTAAGCGCCGTAGAGATCAACTCCATTACTCTCTGGCTGATAAAAAGTCAAACATGAAGATACATCCAGAAAAAGCTTCATTAACTACCTTGAAATTGACCAAAAAAAAACGGTTAATTCTGCCGTCTTACATGTCAGACTTGGACACGTCGTTTGTCGAGTTGAGTGAGATGCTCCGGAACTCCCACGGGTTCTTTTGTGGATTCGGAGAGTCCAGACGCTTCTCCATCTCCACGATCACTTGGACGGGAACGGGTCGAGGCCTGCTTTGGTTTCTTCTGATGCAGGTCTCCAAGTCGCACCGCAGATACACCTGGCAGAAACCCAGCGAAACTGCAACCACAGCAGACACTTATTTAAAAACGCCCACCCCAAAAAGACCGCTCAGGAGCATAATCACTTTGGACAAAGAGTCCTTACGCTTTCTTGCGAGCTGGTACACTTCGTATCTCATGCTCGGGTAGTAGAAGTTGTCATCTAAAAGAAAAAGCAGCGGCGCCCCATCAGGGTTCAACTCTTCGGGCTGCAGCAGAGATCGAAGACATAGTTGCCACGTGGCTTCATTGACGAGAGGGCTGCTTGGCAGATCTACCGCCCCTTCACGCTGCTCCAAGAACTGCTCGATGCTCTGCAACACCGCCTGTCTGTGGGACTTCCAATTGGTGTGCTGGAAAGGAGCAAAAGATCATATGAACATTAGTAGAGATGCTAATATTCAGTAAACAATTTGGAGTATATATATATATATATATATATATATATATATATATATATATATATATATATATATATATACATACACACATGAATAAATATTTCTTAGGGTTGGACGATAATTTAATAACAATATCGATCGATAGACGTATGTCGATGATAGATGAAAAGGGTAAATAAAAAGTTCAATAGAATAACAGTTTTCCTTTCGTTTGCATTTAAGCCAATAATGTATATAATAGTCATTACTTCCCCCCAACCAATCACAAACGCAGACCCAGGCCGGCTCTAAGCTCCGCCCTGAAGCCCCGCCCCCTTCAAAGGGTTCAGAGAGCATGCGTTCTTTACTCTTTTTTTAAAACTTGCAGTTTTGGTAAAAAGCTTGTTGAATAAAGGGTTGAGATTGAATTCAGTGTTTGAGTGTTCTGTATCTAAAAATAGGTCGCCAAGCAACTGCATAAAATGGCCAGGGTTACACGTAAAATATATGTTTTGAATTTGCTGATAATTATCAATATTGATCAATAGAATTTATATTTTTATATCAATATAATTATATTTATATTTATGATATGCTTGTTTATATATAATCCAGCCCTAATATATATATATATATATATATATATATATATATATATATATATATATATATATATATATATATGGCAGGCCCTGCGTATATCTGTATAGTTTAATTAAGCCCCCATTTCTTTTATAAAAGGATTTTGTTATTGGTGTGACGCAATATTTACGTCCTATATATCGAGTTTTATTTAGCTGTAGGTGGAAAATCATTATAATAAACATAAATATAGGCTTCATTTTATTTTTTTAATGAAATAAATGAACCTTTATTTACAATAATTTGTTAAACTGCCCCATGCACCATTTAAATCCTGAACTCCAACCATGTCAGCCAGCTTCACACGCACCTCCTCCGCCTCCGTGAAATAAGCCTGCTCGGGGATCAGCTCATCGTAGGACACCGCCGCCGCTCTCCAGCCGCGCTCCGCGGCGGCACCGAGGACCGCGCGGGTCAGCGTCGACTTCCCCGCGGCAGGCAGCCCGCAGAGGACGCACAGGCAGGCTGGAGCCCCGCGGAACCTCCGGGGAACCGCTGCGGCCATAAGCTCCAAGCGGTCCTGGCTGCAGGCACCCAAACCGGCGGAAGAAGCATCCAGGTGCAAGGGTCGCTCTCATGCGCCCATCGATCCTAGTCGTCTTCCGGTTCAGAAATATTTACGTGAGCGTGTGTTTTCATTTTGCTACCTAACGCCAGATTCTTCTTCTTCTTTCTCTAGTTATGGCGGATTGTAAACAACATTGAACTGCCTACCGCCACCTACTGTACGACACGTTTCTAGTTCTTTGTGTCACATTCCAGTCATTAATCCTGTATCTTTTAAACAAATTGAACAGTGGCCTCCTGGTGTATTTAATCCCTATCAATTAATGTGCCATCATGTCATTTTGCTAGATCATGTGCGCCCTACTACTCTTTCTGGACTATACGCACAATGCTGTAATATATGTTTAGTTGAGTTTTCTTTGTCGCTTCTTACATTTGTCAGTATTCCTTTCTCTTATTTTAAATAAAACTTTGTTTATCCCTGTGTGGTCTAACCTAGGGCTGGGCGATAAATCGATTTAATCGATTAATTCGAATTTACAATTCTTTAAGATTTCATTTTTGGAAAATCTGGATTTTATTTTGCCAATACACTCATTGGGTTTCCACGAAGAGAACAGCATGTGATGCTGAATTTATGTTTAGGCAAAATTATTGTCAAAATATTGTTAAGTGGAAACTTTATTTTTACCATAATACGAGGTTCTTCATTTACTTATTTACTTTTTTTTTAACTTAGTTTGAAGTTCACAAGTGCAGCGAAGCCTGTTCTTAGCTCAATGTGTAATACCACTAGCAGCAAATGTTTTGTTATATTTTCATTATTTATAATGGCACGGCTACCATCTTGTTTTGCATGTTTCACAGCTTGTTTTTAGTTGCACTTTGAATCCAGGTCAACTCCCTGACGAAATGCTTGACATAAAAAGCAAGGTTTTAAAATAATTTCTTTAATTTCTTTTTATGAAACAAAAAGGAGGAAAAAAATCGATTAATCGGATTTGGTATGATAAAATCTGAGATTTATTTTTTATTCCATATCGCCTAGCCCTAGTCTACCCTAATTCTTGTTCTGATTGTTTCTTCCCTTCTGTTTCCGCTTATTATTGTGTATTTTTGTATCTTTTTTATACCCCCTGCCTCTTCAACCTTTAGCCTATCCTTTCTAACAGATTTTCATTTCGTTGTACCCGACCAAAGCTTTTCCTCTACCTTTGACAAGTTGGACTGTAACTGACATTTCTCTATTTAATGCCTGTTTTGCTAAATTATCAGCATGCCCATTGCCTTACCCCCCTCGTGAGCTGCGACCTGGCAAATATGCGACGCAATCCCACCTCTGTGGTTGAGTTTAATAAGGATGTCCTCTCTGTTAGATTCTGTAGGTTGTAGGCTTTCCAGTTCTGAAAGTGAATCTGCACACAGCCACTCTATCTGACCTGACCCCTCCAGCCCACTGCAATCAAATAAAAGAGACTATTTCTGCTGTGTATACTGAAAGCTGATCTGTTAAGTCTTTTAGAGATCGATACATTGAACTCAGATGTGTCTACCAATACCTACACAACGCGGTTTATTCTTTGAACCATCTGTAAATATTTTGAGGTATAGTTTTTGGAGATATAAAGCACTCTTTATTCTAGCTTCATCCATGTACCAATCTGTCGTCATTTTCAAAATGTTTTTGTTTATTATGACGTCTGGGCAAAGCCACGGTGGGATGCTGCTGACTGAGCTGGACCTGGCAAACTTCTGGTTTTCTAAATTCAGACCTTTTAGCAAGCTTTTTAATTGCCCATCCAAACCAGTGTCCCTTGAATTTGGAATATTCCCATAATTCCTGCAAGTACCTCCCCTGAACTGTTTTTCTTCTCCGCCGCCTTTCAATCTGATCCAGTCAGAGCAAGTTTTGCTCTTCTCAAATATAACAGACTTTTGCTCAGTTCTGTTGGCTGTGGGTTGAAGCGGTTAGATTTCATGGCACCCACACAAACTCAAAATGCTGATTACTGCAGTCTTTCCAGTTTGAGTGGTGATGTTTTTGCTGCTGCTGTCCTGATTATTGCTCTGCATATGTGTAACAATGATTGTTTATCAGCCCCACATCCAGCTACAGCTCCTAATATGTATTTATTGCTTTTTTGCATTTCATTTTTACATGTGAGATATGACTTTTTTTTATTTGCATTTGACATTAAATCATGTAATCTTAGGTTTTCACTCTCTATATTTCAGACTTGCTTTTAAACCCCCACGGATAGGACCACCGCTACGCTTTCTCAACAGCTTTTCCCGAATTTTAAAGTCCGCTATAACTTTTTATGCTCCTCACCGTCTCCAAGATTTACCTCACTACCAATATCAGAACAAAAATCTCTTCAAGACAACTTCCTGGTGAATTTAATGGTTCTACATTTCAGTTTTTTCCCCCCTTCGCTAGTCAATAAGGTTTTCAGGTGACATGTTTTTGCTCAAAAACAAGCTACCCTATGCACAACCCTGAACTGGAAGAGAACATGGACAGGTTTTCCCTTTGCATCTGCCCAAACCGAAAGAAACATCCTGCAGAAACCGCAGAGGGTTTTGAACCGTGGATGTTTAAAAAAAAAAAAAATGCAAGTCTTTCAAAATTAGGAAAAGAGTAAAATACACCAGTTGATTATAATATTGTGAACACCGACAGGTGAGGTGGATAACACCAATAGGTTCTTTCTAAAATATAAAATCTCTACTTAATCAGGTAAAAGACCTAATGACATCAAGACCTCTTTCACAAGGTTGACCGGGCCGAGAAAGGCAGCAGCGCACCTCATAGTGGACCAGACAGATGGCAATAACAAAATAACCACTGAAACAAATAAAGTGCTAGCAGTTTGATTCATAAGATGCAGGAGTTATTGTTTCTGTAACAAAATAACATTTTATTTGACAGCAAGTACACATTTTGCCCTCAAAGTTGATGCGTTAGAAGCAGAAAAATACAGTCAGGAATCTGAGGACAGAGCAATGATGAACCGTCAACAGGGTCATGGAGAGCTAAGGCTCACTGATGCACACGGGGAGTGAATGCTGGCGGATGTGGTCTGGTCAAACAATCAAACTGTTCTTTTAAGAGCTACACTCTTTAAAAACAATCTGCAAATAAAAACCTTGTTTAGCAGTCACTCCTGATCAGCCTCTTGCAAGTCTTTGTGTCTCCATCAGCTTTGCACGTCCAGCTTTGCGCATTGTTGTCCCATTGGAAGGTGAACCACCACCCCAGTCTCAACTTCTCCGTCCAGTACTACCATATGTTTAGCTCTGTTCATCTTCCCATCAACTCTCACCAGCTTCCCTGTGCAATCTGAAGAAAAGCATCCCCTGATATACTGCCACAACTATGTTTCATAGTATGCAAGGTCTGTTCAGGTTGGAAGCTTTCCTCTATGCAAATAGTTTGCGTAGAGGAAACGGTTCGGTTTAATAAAAAAAAAAAAAGATTCTGCGCATCTTGCACTGAACAGTGATTGAATCAGATGCTGCACAGCTGAAGGACATCAGACTTGCAAATGCATCAAAAGCGATTTAGCTCATCGCTCCATTTGTCTCATCTGGACAGAGAGCATTCTTGATCTAGATCAGGGGTTCCCAAACAATTCAACCTGCAACCCCCAAAATAACAGTGCCACAGACTGGTGACCCCCCTTTTGGCAGGTGGGATTTTATTTTCTCTTTTGGGGGAAAAAAGAATAAAGTCATAATATCTTGATAATACACTTGTACAATTCTGAATAAAGCAGTATTTTTTTTTAATAAAAACACAGCCTTCCTCCTGCGGTAAAATAAGGAATGTTGGGCATCTTGTAAAGATAAACTTTGGTACCAGTTTCACAAATAAAGAAAATACAAAATCTTTTTAGCACATCAGCATCAAACAATCCTGTGACCCCGCAAGAGGTGCCTGAGGACGCCTTGGGTGGTCCGGACCCCCTGATCTAGATGGCCTCTGTCATACTGAAAGGGGGACTCATTTAGTTTCCCTGTAACGCTTAATCTGGCCACTCTTTCTTTTGCCACGTTTTAATAATAAAACAACAAACCCATTTTTTCATTTTGCTTTATCTTCTCACCTGTAAAACGATCCCATTTACTTCTGTATCTACCGTTTTTTTGTTTTGTTTTGCTTGCCTATTATAATCTGAAACACAAGCCATATGCGCTGTTCATAAAAAAAGACAAATACGAATGTCATAAGATTTGGGTGGAAAGCCATTCCAGATGAAAGAAAATTATTTTTGGCACTCAGTTACATCCACCTATTGTCTGAAGCTTTTGGAAAACCTCACCTTGCCGCAGCAAGAAAGGGCGAAAGCTGGTGATGTAACCGAACTTCCTGAGTGAAAACAATACCGAGGCACCGTGTCTAAACATCTAAACTCCGAGAGACTTCTGAGGCGCTTTTTTTCAAGACGTTTGTTCAGATGAAAGGTGACTCCAGCTGAGGATTCAGAGGGTGATCATTACATAAGGACAGAATAAAACAAACAGTTCTGATCTTAACCGGCCTCTGTCTTCAGGAAGGCACTTGTGATATTGCGCAATGTTCTGCAGCGTAGCAGGCTACAAGTCTGTGAATCTTTAGCCTTTTTGCAGCTGAGGCTACTGAATGAACTTGAGCACGGTAATTAGCGTCTTCCATGTTTTACACAGTGACTTCCAGTGCTACAGAATTGACAGGTTTTCTGCCTGGTGGTGGCCGGGCCCTCCGCTGATCTCCGGCTTGTTTGCCTGGAGGGAGAAGCTTGGTAGTCCTCCTCCTCCTCTGGAGAGAATAATGAAGGTGTCGGCCGATACGCCCCCAAACTCAAAGGCAAACGTCCCATAAAAGAGCATGACGATCATACAGTAGACCCATTCGAAGATGGCAGAGGTGTGC
The DNA here is from genome assembly GCF_011125445.2 of Fundulus heteroclitus. NCBI lineage: Eukaryota > Metazoa > Chordata > Actinopteri > Cyprinodontiformes > Fundulidae > Fundulus > Fundulus heteroclitus. Next base: position 12,601,402 of record NC_046370.1, read on the forward strand.
TGCAGGGCAAAGCTCTCCTGGCAGAAGAAAACTCCACCTGGTGATGGGAGGTTAGGGAGAATAACACCATGGCAATCGGTCACCCAAGATGTAATGAGCAGTTTGTCACCTGAATCAGCCAAGTGACACTCGGAAAAACACAGAGTTTGATTGATTAGTTGATCCAGATCCTGCTGCCTATCCCAAACTGTCATAATAATTGCTACCAGACATTGTTTTGAGCTTATTTCAGGTCTGTTGGCAATCTGAGGGAAAGCTGGCACTGCAGATGTTTACATCACGGTCATTTCATGTCTAACTTTTCCTGCAAGTTATGAAAATATTTACATTAGAAAAGGCTTAGATGGCGCAACCTAGCCAGCCAGATTTATAATGTGTAGCACTCTCTGTTGTGTTTGTGAACGCACAAATAACGCGAGAATTCTTGCAGGCAAGTTTATAGACAGCTTAATAGGATATTACAAACTACGGCACAATGAAACAAACACAGATAGCACACGTGGTTCAAGAACTATTGCTTTGCTTCTAAATATTAACATTTTAATTAAGGAGAGGTTTCCAGCTGCCAGACTTCATGATTAGACACGCCATAATTTCAAGTGTAGGAAATCCAAAACTCTCATGTAAAGCAGTCTGTTCTCCAGCAGGGGGTGATGCTAATCTAGACTATCTGAAGCATCACCTTGTGAGCAAATCTGGAGGAAAATGTCAAATTACACATAAAGGATACTGAGAACCAGGGTGATCAGTGCCAGCAGAGCCATCCCCGCTCGTATGTGACCCACCCGGTACTCCTCTTGGGTTTTGGCCAGTCTGTAGGTCAGAGCCGCTTGGAGACACACAAACAGCAGGCTGGACGGGAAGGCAACTCCAGCTCCTACATAATGGAGGACTTTAGCAAAATCCACCTGAAATAAACGCACAAATCATTTGTATTCTGAACAGAGACGATCGGAAACTTTCAAGCCTTCTTTGTTTTCTTTTTCTTAGTTGCGAGCGCGCCCAGCAAGATAGTTAAGCGTTGCATAAACTTAACTTAACAGTTAGTCGCTGTGTAAGACAGCTGCTAACATGCTCTAATGCTAACATGGACTAACAACAACACAGACAATGCTTACATGGACTAATAGGCATCAGCCTCTTGGACATTCAACTTTAACCAGCGAGTGACAATACAAACTTTAAAAAATAAGCTACAATACTATAATGAAACAATGTTAAAAAAAACAACACAACCAAATAAATTTAAATATTAGTCATACAACAACCCTGAAAGCTTTAAGGTAGTTTCTAAACTGACTGATTCATTTAAATTGTGCTTGAGTGCTGCCAAGCTGGAGACCATTTAAAATGATCTACAGGTGTGTATAAAACATTAGAATATTATAACACAGAAAATCCACATCTTTTTTTTGCATTGAGTAACTTTATGTGTAAAGGACAGCACCACCCCTTTAAGTTAAACTATTCTTAAACTCCACAGAAAATGGGCTTGAACTCGACACCTCCAATCACTAAAACAACATCTTTTCTTGATAAGCAGCTAAAACAGTTTAAAAACAGCTACGGAGTGCAAACCTTACTTCCCACTACAGAGACAACTAAACGCTAGCTGCTAACATGCTAACGGAATGCGTTGTGTTTCAAACATGTTGCCAACATGGTTAGCGAAATGTGGCTTATTTCGCCTTATACATGAACCCTGTTCTGTTGTCACCTCTGACCCCAAAATATGGATTGACATTGTTGTCCAATCAAGATAGCCATCTCACATGTGATCAGTATTGATCTTTGAGTACCGATTGCTTTTCAAAACAATGCTGACAAAAACCTCAGTCCAAACATTCAAAAACAAACTTTTGCCCATTGCTTTGCAGCCAGTATGGAAAAACAGCTGAAAGGGTAAATATTTATTTTATCTCTAATGATCAGGAGAATAAATCGCACCTCCTGCAGAAATTCTTGCGGGTGATTAAGATGCAATTTACAGGTTATCTTAACCCACATGTCTTGACTCATCAGTCCTACAAGACAAAAAGCTAACACTCTAAAGCAGCGGTGTCCAAACGTTGCTATGTGGGTCAAAATCACAGAAAGTGCTTGCAGACCATGCAAAATATGATTTTATTATTTTTGTATCATTCTTAAACTGAGGTTGGGGGGGGGGGGGGCACAAAATCAGTCCACTTTTGGACTCCCCTGCTCTAATTAAATGATTTACAGCAGTAACCAGATCATCTACATCATTATCTCTGATCCTTAGACACGATGCAGCGTCGGCTCTGATTTAGGGTCTAGTAGGCGATGAGATTACCTGCAAGAAAGGCCCCACCTACCCTGCATTGTCCATGAGATGCCCTGTATTCTTGCTACAACAGGCGACATGCTTATGCTGCCAGTAGCTGTTACATAATGATACCCTGAACATGAATTTCACTGGAAATTGCAGAGAAGAAAAGCACAGCTGTTCAGTTACAGAGAAAACAAACAGCAGAAGTAGCATGCACTCGTCTCTCAAACATATAGGGTTTGTTCTTGATTTCTACAGCAGGTTTTAAACTCCAGGCGGAGCAGGAGGTGACTCTGACTCCGCTGTCAGTTAAAACGCCCTCATTCACTTTGGGGTGTAAGCGGCACATTTGAAAATCGACAAAAAGCATATTTTTATTTGTTATTTTGCGCAAGACAGTTGCCTTTATTACATCGATTTTACGGCGAGTTTGAAATAATATTAAAAACCTAAATTTGTCCCAAAGACCCAAAGTCGGCAACTTAAAAAAACTGATGGCAGAAGAATATTTACACGAGGCCGACAATTAACACACCACACTAAGTTTGTTTTCAGGTTTCAGCATGCATCACAGTTAAGTTTTCTGTCTAAACTTAAAAAAGAAAATCGACAACTGTGCAAATAACAAAATAGGAATAAAAAACTGCAACCATAAATGGTTCAAAATCAGCTTCTGATGAGCTGATGCCACAGAAACAGGCGACTACCCTAAATATTCAAACAAAAAGCACACTACATCGATCCCTTCACTCTTAGATCTAATTGTAGATTGTGATGCTGCTGTTTGCTGCATATAAACAATAAATAATACAATGCCTTGCAAAAGCATCCATACCCCTTGAACTTTTCTACATTTTGTCTTGTCACATCCACAAATGTCAATGCATTTCGTTGGGATTCTATGTGGCAGACCGAATCAAAGTCGTGCATAATTGTGACATGGAAGGAAAACGAAAATCTTCTAAAGTTTTCCAAATTTCTTACAAAGAAAAATCTGAAGCACACATCCAGCTGTTCTGTGAGGGTCTCAGGGGTTTGTTTCGAGAACATTAGTGAACAAACAGCATCACGAGGAACGAAGAACCCAGCAGACAGGTCAAGGATACCTTTGCAAAAAAGTTTAAACAGGGTTATAAAAATACATCCCTGGCTTTTGACCTCTCACAGAGCACCGGTTAATCCATCATATGAAACTGGAAAGAGAACGGCACAGCTAAAACCTGCAAAGACCTTCCACCTGAACTGACCGGCAAGGAAAGCATTATTCAGAGAAGCAGTGAAGAGGCCCGTGGCAACTCTGGAGGAGCTGCAGAGATCCACAAATCAGGTAGGAGAATCTGCTGACAAGACAACCATCATTTATCCACTCCACAAATCTGACCTTTTCAACCATCGTTGGAAAGAAACCTATAAAATGTCTGGTTTGCAGATTCCCATAAGTCATTTAAGAGACAAAGTAAACCCTTGGAAGAACACGCCCTGGATCACATTCACCAAAACTGAACCTTTTTGGCCGACGTGCAGAATGCTATGTGTGGCGAAACATGAACGCTGCGCTTTGCTCCAAATTCGCCACTATTATGATGAAGAACGGCGGTGGCAGCAGCATGGTATGGAGATGCTATTCTTTAGCAAAGAAAGCAAGGCTGCTCAGACTTAATCTAAAAAAACAAACAAACAAAAAGCAGCAATACCGGAAGAAAGTCTTTTGGGGACTGCAGACACAAATACACAAAATCATTCATGGAACATTTTTAAAAGCATGTATCCTTTTCTCCGTACTTACAGTACGTCATGTGCACAACTTTGTAACTATGTAACTCATTGAAGGTGGGGATGCAACGTGACAAAGGTGAAGGGAATATGTAAAAAAATAGCTTTTTGGTTTTTGTTGACATGCCAGCCAATACCAACTTTTTTTTTTTATAGACTGAAGATGTGCACAAAATACTTGAACGATGATTTGGATTTTTAAGTGAAAAGAAATAAAAAAAAAATCACTCTTTTCAATCCAACAAATACTAAAGCATTTAACACAATGCTGTATTCATTAAATCATTAATGTAAATGATTATAAACTGAATTATAATATGACATCTAAGGCAATCTTTTATCAAGGGGCCGCACTTTGGACAACCCTTTGGTCCAAATGTATGAATTCTGCAGGAAAACCACAAGACGCTCAACTCTGTAACATCTGAGTGGAGAGAGGCGAACGTGACTCCTCAATAAATCTGCCCAGCTATGCTACACTCCTTACAGAAAGGTTTGTTTTAAGATCCCACCACATCAAGGCTGTTTTCGGACTGATCAAACAGAACATGAAAGGAGATTTACTTTGGCTACAGAGAATGGACAATAGAGAGCACAAGATGGGCTCAGCAGTCGGTATGTAGCAGAATATTTGTGATGGGAGAGGGTTATCAATCCCAGCAGCAGCCTTTGAGACATTACATCTGTTCTTGTTTTACTGCCCAACCTTCTGATGCCACCTATATCTTTGGGACACATGAGCAAAGTTCCTTATAATGCTAATTGTCAAAAACTTAACATGATTATCCACAGAAAGGCTGGATGATCTGAAAATGTTTTTTTTTATGATCTCCCCTTTGGTTTAGATGGCACTGCCACATAAATCATGCTTTAGTTAAGCATCGACATCTGCTTGGGATTTGTAGAGAAAATATTTAAGACATTGAATTAAATATATATATTTTTTAAATCAATTAGGTGTGCAGTTACACATCACATCGCTATAAATATACATTCCAACCGCAGATCAAAGGTCATTTTGTCATGCACACACACACACGTCCTACTCGTATTTTGCTCTGATTAGACTTGGAATTCGTGCAGAAAAGATCAAACATCAATTTCAAATAAACCAACGGCACAAAAGCCGGAAGTGATGTGAATAACTAGAACGGAGATTGTAGTCTGACTGGAAATTATGTAACCCTATAGATGTTTTTAAAGTCCTGAAATGAATTCATCTTTTATAAGAGTCGCGTTTTTTTTCCTCACAGCACAAGAGAACGTGCGATTCCAGTAAGGCCCAACGTCTGTTGTGCAGCTGCTGCAACTTTTAACCGCTCCATGCATGAATCTGAACTCCTGGAGATAGGCACCAGCACCCCTCGCGACCCCATGAGGGATAAAGCGAGTAAGAAAATGGATGGATGGATTCTTGATTCGGCTTCAGCATTCAGTCAGCTATGGTAGGAATCTGTCAGTGTCTCACTTCTTGACAATTCTGGCCCGCTCCGGCTCCCAAACGTTCTCTAAATGTTGCAGCTTGCGACGTCATCTCTACGTGGGGACTCCGCAGATTTTTATATTATCCATATTTAGTTATGGACTTTGGTCAGTCCATTCATAAGCTTTCATTTTCTTCTGCTGAATCCATTTTGGTTTTGATGATTTGAATGTCTGCTTGATGTTGCTGAAAAATGAAATCATTTTCATCAGCAGCTTTCTTGCGGGCGCCCGAAGGTTTTGGGCTGAAACTGACCGGTTTTCGGAACTGTTCATGATTTCCTCTAACCTGACAGAAGCCAGACGCATGTTGCTCCGCCTAGCTCCACTCACATACATCTGGGACATCGCCCATTGAAAGTGATTTCTCCAACCAATGTTATGGTCTGGCCAATCAGGACGCAGGGCTGGCATTTCATAGAAGTGATGTAGTGGAGACGAGACCATGACGTGAGACTGTTTTGATAGCAATGGCGGCTCGTCGAGGAAGCAAGCGTTAACATTGATGCTGCTATTTCTTCCGTGTTGTCCAATCTACCTAATATTGTTTCATTAAAAGAACATCAGAGAACGCCTCAGAAGGCTTTTGTTGGTGGAAACCATGTTTTCGCCCTTCTCCCGACTGGATTTGGCAAGTTTTGTTTTCCGTGGCGCGTCCGCGTCTGCAGCAAACACGCAGACGCGGACGTGCCCCGAGCGGTTAGCGCTAACTATGTTAGGAGGCCTTTAGTCCTCAACGCGGTCGGCCCGGAATCGACTCCGTCCCGCGGCGCTTTGCCGCCTGTCTTCCCCCTCTTCCTGTCAGCTCACTGTCAATAAAATGCATGCCACTAGAGCCACAAACATAAAAAAAAATATTTTTTTTTCCTGCGTCGGTCTCATCAGCGTCACGGGTTAGCTTCGGTGTGAGTGGTTGAAATAGCACGTCGATAAAGATGACAGACAAGTGGCTTATCCAATCATATGCAAGGATTTTTGATAAGGCCCAGCCTTCAATAAAGGCAATTCCTATGGATCAGTTCCAGATGGATGTGAGTGGAGCTAGGCGGAGCGACATGCGTCTGGCTTCTGTCAGGTTAGATTTCCTCCAGTTCGACAAAAAAATAAATAAATCTAGTTTTATCTGGGGTGGTCTCATTGGAAGAAAAAAAGCTTCTGGCATTCAACCCTGCTCCTTAGTCCAGCTACATGGAGAATGAAGGTGAGTGTTAAGACGTGTAGAAGACAACCAGTACTAACCAGAAAATCATGCCCTCTAGCTCGAACGGCACCCTGGGTTAGCCTCTGCTTCTGCCAACCTAGTCGCCCCGTTCTTAAAACCAGGCAGGGGCGTCTGACTGATCTAACACACATAAAACCAATAGAACAAATGGTCAGGGAGATTTCTTTTAAAAAACCTCTTGCATGTGGGTCCCCTTTACTTTGAATCCCAGCAGCTCATTCAGTGTTGCTCTCAAGCTCTTTGCAACCTCCACAATCAGTTTCCATCTTGTGTTGTTGGTCCACAGTGTCTTTGATTACTGATAAGTGTCTTTTTAAGTCTTTTCCCGGTTGGTATATTTGTACAAGGAGATCCTTCTAATCCTTTGTAACCACTGTGCAAACTGTGGCTTTAACTAAAGGATTCAAATGAGCAAATGTTAAGGAAATCCTTAACATTTGCTTTACATCAGTTTCACCAGATTCACTAAAATTGATAGCAGGTATGTAGATAAATTAATCAAAAGTGAGTTGTTTTTGGTTGTGCAGAGTTATGCTACTAAGTTACTGCAGCTTTTTCATATATTAAATTTTTTCCTTCTAATAGGTTTGTTTGTTTTTGGACTGAATTGTGGATATATGTGAGATGAAAGGTGGCAAACATTATGGTAGGACTGCAGTTTTGCCTAGAATACATCCCAATGGTTAACCGGTGTTTCCGATCAAACTGTTAAACTGAAAGATACTAACATCAGTGTGAGGAGACTTTCTGGATCCTGCAGAATTCAGAACCGGTCACCTTTGTTCATCTTATTTTTTAATTTACACAAAGTTTATGATTACAGACACAGAGACGGCCGCAAGCAAAGGTGAAACCTAAAAGCTGACCTCATGTGCGGTCGATTACCTGAAAGTTCCCCACCATGGTGAGACCGACAGCACAGATCCACCCGGTGGAGAGGCTGGCCATGTTCAGAACGCAGTTCTGGTGCTTCTCAATCACGTGAGCGTAACGCAGCAGGGTTATAAGCACCACTGAAAACAAAATCAAACACAGGAAGAAAGAAATTACACACAATATCATTATGTGATCACATCTTGTCATTCCAAGGCAACTGGTTTTATTTACCTTTTTTTTTTTTTACCAATTTGAGAAGTTCGACCTCTATTTAATCCATCTTCTGAAAACTGAAAGAATATGACAAATGCAAACCTAGCAAGAATTTGCCGTTTATGTAAACTGACATAAGTAGAGCATGAATCAGTGAGGCTACCAACTATGGTAACTCTAGAGGAGCTACACAGATCCACAGCTCAGGTGAATTTGTTTCCATTCAACATATCAAAGCCACAGCTAAACATGGTGGTGGCAGCATAATGCTGTGGGACAGAAAAGCTGGTTAGAGTTGATGGGAAGATAGAATTAATTAAAAAACGATGCAATCCTGGAAGGAAACCTGTTGCAGGGTGCAATATACTTGAGACTTAGGTGGATATTTACCTTCCAGCAGGACAACAACTCTAAACCAACAGCTAGACCTACTATTGAATGCTTGGAGGTAAATATAAACAAAATAGAGTTGTGGGGGTATTATAGTCCTGGTTCAAATATATTATTTGCTTTATGCTTGTTGTCAGTTTCTGGATTCAATAACATTTAGTCAGTTGAATTTTGCTTAATAAAAAAAGAGTTTAGCTTAGAGTGACTCCAGCCTGCTCGATCCTGCATATGAACTGTGACAGAAGGAGCCGCAGGCTCATGGTTTTCTCCTGCGGCGTGACACGATGCTGCAGATTCCTGGTGTCTGTTTATCAAACAGCTCCATCAAAGCTTCACAGCAGAGTTGTCGTTCACATCTGGCGCTCATCAAACTGCTCAGGGCGCCTGTTTGAACGTTCCTGTTGGCAGTCCAGCAGGGAACGTAGCGGCCCGTTTTTGATGATGAAACCGGGATAGGGAACCGTGTTCGAGGTCATGGATATTTTCAACATTTCAAGGGGCAGATGGACAGCAAGCCATTGACTTTCTGATCTGCAGAGCTTCAGCAGTTACCATTCTTCAAATATGTACTAACACCGCAGCTTTGCGTTAAAAGCAATCCTTATCACAGGAGCAGATTTTTTTTTTAAAAAAGGAGGAAAACTATTTAATGCCTGGATTACTTCCAGAAACCCCCACCCTCTGACTTTCTCTGAGAGCAGAAATGCCTGGGTGAACAGCTGTTTACAGTGACCTGAAAAAGTATTCACCCCTTGAACCTTTTCACATTTTGTTCTTTTATTTCAGGAATGAACCGTTGGGAATTGTTAGGGTAGTTGCTGTTACATCCTTGAGTGCCCTCACTGACTTATTTATATAAGGAGAATCCAGTGAAAAAGGCCAAACTGATCCTGTAGATCCAGCCCTTAGACTGCAATAATGTATAGATAGATATCTACTGCCAATATGCAGGTATAATAGGCTAAGTATTTATTTATCCCTACATTTATTAGATTTTTAAATAGTACTGTGCGATTTTGATGCATATGTTATTTTGTTACAGTTCTGTACAATCAATTGCCTCTAAGCAATGATGTCTGCTTTAAACATTTCCAATAAACCCTTTATAATGTAACTCTGTGTTTGGCTGAATTTCGGGTTCACACCTATCGTGACACTTTATCAGTTTTGAAATGCAACACCTCAAACCTGCTGCTGTCTGGTTTGACATCATATTAAATTACACGAACAAAGCCAAGAATTCAGAAAGATACATTATTGGGGATTTTCACCATTCTGCTTCATTCTTGGGTACAATTTCCAGGTGCCTAAAGGGGCCATATTCATTTGTTCAAGCAACTATATTCAAGTATAAACACAATTGGAAAGTGGAGCCATCATACTGATCATGGAGCAGACAGATTCTGTGTCCCAGAGATGAAATTGTTTTGGTAGGAAATGTGTGAACAAAACCAAAAGACCTGAGGAAGTTGCTTGCTTAAGCTGAAATGCAGACTTATGGAAGAACCACAGTGCTGGTACTATTGGACCTCAGTGCAGCATTTGATACGGTCGATCACTCCATTCTGTTAGAGCGCCTGGAAAACTGGGTCGGCCACTTTGGTACAGCATTCGACTGGTTTACATCCTACTTAAAGGACAAGGACGTTTTTGTGTCAATGGGTAACTTTACAACAGAGACCACAAAAATCACATGTGGGGTTCCCCAAGGGTCCATCCTGGGTCCCCTCCTATTAAATATCTACATGCTCCCTCTAGCTCAGATCATAAAACACAACAACATCAGCTACCATAACTATGCAGACGACACACAGCTCTACATCACCATGTTACCAGGTGACTATGAACCCATTAAAGTGTTGAGTAAATCCTTATAAGAAATTATTCCATGTGTTTATGTTTAGTAGAATTTATTACTGCAACGGTGTTTTCAAAGGTCTGCCTAAAAAGTAGATTAGACAACTGCAGCCGATCCAGAACGCTGCTGCCCGCGTAGACTCCTTACACTGGCTCCCTGTATCTCAGAGAATAAACTTTAAAAAACTTATTAGTCTATAAATCCCTGAATGGCTTAGTACCTAAATACATCACAGGCTTGTTATCAGTATGTCAACCCCCCCAGACCACTCAGGTCTTCTGGCTCAAATCTAATCTACATATCCAGAGCAAGAACCAAACACGGGGGAAACGGCATTTAGTTCCTATGCTCTGCTTACCTGGAATAAACTTCCAGAAGGCTGTAAAAGAGCTGAAACCCTGAGTTCCTTTAAATGAAGGTTAAAAACACATTTGTTTAGAGTTGCCTTTAAATGTTGATGTTGAAGTTTGGAGTCCAACTTGTCTTATATTGTATCTGACCTGCTGCTACTATTCCAATGCAATGTGCTTGGCTCTGGATTGTCCTCTGTCTCGGTAATGCTTTATTTCCTACGTTTGTTTGTTGTTTTGTTCATGTCCAGCACTTTGAATGGTCTTATCACTGAAAAGTGCTTCATAAATAAACTTGCCTTGCCTTACAGTGAAACGAGTTCTGTTCCAGTGTTCTGTTCACATGTCAAAAATCCTTTCACTCCTGAAACACCTTGAAGACCTTCCAAATGTGGACAGTTTTACTCCTTCTGTTTCACATGTGGAACCTATGTTGTCTAGTAACACGAGAAACCCATGTGCGCGCTCTAGGATGAAAGAACCCTTCTAAATATGCCTTTTAAGACTCAGGTCAAACGTCAGGTTCTCCATACTTTGACCGAAAGACATGAAATGCTGTGTAAAGCATGTTCATAAAGCTCCTGTGTTCTCTTTGCCAACTCTTAAAAAGGCCTCCCTTAAAAAAAAAAAAAAAAAAAATCAATGTGGACCATATCGTAAATTGAAGGCATTAAACCAACATACACAGAGCAGAATGGGTCCTGAACTTGGAGAGGACCACCCAAAATAGATGTTTTAAAGACGTTTTGGCACACAGTGGAATGGAAAAGCTGCCCCTTTTGTCCAGAGTAGGAATGTTTGTGGTTCATGCGGGGCATAAAAAAAAATCCCCTTTCAAGGAATTGAGTACATTCTTCCCGTTTAGGTTGTGGACTGAGATTTGGATCTAGATTTGGATTCTGGGGAGAAAAGAGTAGGCTGGAGTTGCTGCCGCTAGGAAAACAAGTCTGGGGGGGTTTGATGTGTATCATATCTGTCCACACATTTAGCAGACACTTACCCATAAATGCTCCTGTGCTGCATATCAGGCTGAAGAAGCAGCTTTCAGGTGGCAGAGTTCCACATTTACTGCAAGAGAGAATCACACAAGCGGAAACTAAAGTGCTGTAGGTTAAAGTATGAGTTCAGTTAGACACAGATTAAATCAGACTGAGCAGCATTCTTGGATATAGTCATTAGTTTAACTCTTTTTCTATACATTCTTCGTCAATCTGGCTTTAAAGGGCCACTTAGTTGTATTTAAAGAACATATTGAGGGATGTCTTTACCAACAGCAATGTGAGAAGTATGAACAAACTGCATCATTATGGCAGCCTGCTTCTACAGTTGAAAAAAAAAAAAGAAAACTGAAAATGTGTCTAACATAAACTAGTCGTTCATTCCTCTACAGGGGGAACATCATTGTTTGCATTCTGTGCTGGCATTTCAAAGACTGCTGAAGGATCTAATATTTACAACAGGAGCTCCAGTTCCTGTGGAGGTAGAACGGTCCCTCATCTGCCCCAATATTGTGATCCTCATTCCTGCATCCTTGGTCTCATTATGGAATTTTATTTATTATGAAGGTTGAAACTCTAAAGGACGTTCTACCCGGCTTGATAGTGCGCCAGTTGCAAGCCAGGAGACTAGCTGAATTTGCTTATGCAGCTGTAGGGATCTGAGGGGTTGTGGAAGAGGAATCGTAATGACTAAATATCCAAGTACCCATTTATTTTCATTTTAAGAAATCAGCAGACATAAAGTGACCAGAAAACGCACTGCACCAAAACAAACCACCATGTCAGATGATAGGCAGCATTATTGAACTGGTTTTTTTTTCAGTTTGTGCCCATAATGTGCTCCCCCTGACTAAAAAAAAAAAGAAACATAACAGGAATTGGAATAAAACTGCTGCCTTTGTATTTAAATACACATTAAGCAGGGCTGAACTCTTTACGTAAGAAGCTTGACACTACTGACCTGATAAGTGGTATGTTGTCTAGGGTGCAACACAGTTCAGGTCCTCTTTGTGTTGGAAGCTGTTCTTCACAGGAGTCGTTATACAACCTGCAAAGACACATATCTTTGTAGGCGACTCTTTCAGTTTGCAATTGTGGTTCATTAATAAAGATGTATTTAAAGCCTTTAAAATTAATTCCTTTTCTAGTAGCATAATTTCAACATGAGCTCCTGACTGGATCAGATCGTACTAGACACATCAATGATAAATCTCCCACACCAGTCAGTTATTGGAGTACAGCAGAGTTGTGTGCTTGAGCCAGTTTTTTTTTTTTTTTTTTTTTTTTTTTTTTTTTTTTTTTTTTTTTTTTTTTTTTTTTTTTTTACTGAATATCTCAGTTCAACCAGCTGGCCTTCCCCAGACAGACAGCTTTATCGGCTAGAGTTGATTGTACTGTATCATAATTAGAGTTGAATTTTAAATGGATGTAAATTCGGATCTCACTGAGACTAGAAGATTGTAGTAAACTGAAGAAAACTCTATCACTTCATTTCAATACATCTAATAAATGTTGATTAAACCCCTTGTCAATATTTTTTTTTAAGGAAAATCATTGGTTGCACAATTGTTGGTACAGTATCTTTGCTATCAGTATGTTGTACAACGCTTAGGGCTGGGCGATATGGATTAAAAATTAAATCTCGGATTTTATCATACCAAAACTGATTAATCGATTTTTTTCCTCCTTTTTGTTTCATAAAAAGAAATTAAAGAAATTATTTTAAAACCTTGCTTTTATGTCAAGCATTTCGTCAGGGAGTTGACCTGAATTCAAAGTGCAACTAAAAACAAGCTTTGAAACATGCTTGTAAAACAAGATGGCAGCCGTGCCATTATAAACAATGAAAATATAACAAAACATTTGCTGCTAGTGGTATTACACACTGAGCTAAGAACAGGCTTCACTGCACTTGTGAACTTCAAACTAAGTTAAAAAAAAAAGGTAAATAAGTAAATGAAGTACCTTGTATTATGGTAAAAAAAAAGTTTCCACTTAACAATATTTTGACAATTTATTTGCCTAAACATAAATTCAGCATCACATGCTGTTCTCTTCATGGAAACCCAATGAGTGTATTGACAAAATAAAATCCAGATTTTCCAAAAATGAAATCTTAAAGAATTGTAATATTCAAATTAATCGATTAAATCAATTTATCGCCCAGCCCTAACAACGCTCCCTTTCGTCCTCAGGGTTGGGCTTAATAATAAATTGGAACATAAATGCAGAAATACAGGCACACTCTCAATCCCTTTAGATCATTTTGGAGAGTACAGGGTCCACTCTCTTCTCCTCACTTTATCCCATAGGTTAATAGAATTTATGTATGAAAACTGTGTTGGTTATTCAAGAAGGCTGATTTTGTTCAAATAAACAGTCTCTGTTGATTTGGCAACATATTCTGCATCACATTTTTGTTTAACAAAATGCAATGATAAATCACTTTCAATTTTGCATTTGTGCGGGTAGGACAGAAAAGGACATGTTTTGTCATCACTTCCAAATCAGCCGTCTGGCATGTAAATGATACATCAAGGTTAAAAGGAAGATGAAAGGCTCTCGTAAAAATTAAATCTATTCATTTAAAATTTTAATGATTTATATCCAACCAAGCAGTTTGTTTCCGACAGGAAATGAGACAGGCATCTCTCAAAAAACAATCGAACAAACAGTAAAACAATAAGAGTATCAGTTTTAGATTGTATTTAACATTTTTATAAAATGGCTTGTTGATAAATTATACATTTCTCAACAATCAATGTGAATCTCTTTATTGGTATTACAGCAATAAAGCTCTTGTTATGATTGCCGATCAGCTTCTTGCATGTTCCTACTGGTGTTTATTTGGGGTTTTTATTTTGTCTTTTTCTTTGTTTTCACTGTGTTTTTTTTTTTGTTTTTTTTTTACAAGTTATCTATGGTGTTGAGCACCAAGTCTTTGGGCTTGAATGCCTCATTAAACACCCTAATCTCTATCCTCCTAAACAGATTCTCTATCAGATTTATCACAAGACTGGGCCACTACTTAAGCCAACCGAAATATTACTTCCCAAATTAAAACCAAAAATAACTTCCAGTCAGAAAAAAGATCCTGTTCAAATTAAAATGATTACTTTAAACCTAAATTTGATGCCAGGATGCTGCAGATGGAGAAAATCTGATCGACTCGAAAAGCAAAGTATAAGTTAATCATTCACGAGCCACCATAACTTTTCTAAATAACGTTCCACAGTGTCTACTGCTCCATAGTCAGCTCAAGGCAATTATTTTTTAACTTGTTTTTTTGTCCTTCACAGAACAAATGTGCTCCACTTAAAGGTGTTTTTTTTCCAGATTTTTCTGTGAGCAAAAAAAAAAAAAAAAAGCAGCTGCAGTAAAAGCTGAATTTAGTTCTAGGCTTTTCAGACATCTTTCAGTAAAAAGTGTTTGCATCAAATTTACATTTAGCTTGTCTCCCCATATGTCCAGCAGATGAGAAGAAAACAAACACATTTTAAGATAATTCTACGCCGAAGAAAATCATTTGAATATCCAGTTATACTTTCACTTCAAAGGCTCACTATAAAACAGTTTATGATGCAGAACAGGTGAAGGAAACAAATGTTTGAACACACTGTTAATGGTTAAAAGATGGGTTTGAACACTTATGTCATCACAGCTCCCATTTTTACACAAATGACAGTAGAAAATTAACCAGACATCCTTCTTTATGGACATCTTATAGAGATTGCTTTTTTATTTGTCATCATTTTGATCATTACAAATCCTCATCTACTGAGGTTATATTTAAAGAACCCCAGGACACGATCTTTGCCCTGTTTCTCTTACGTAGCATTTGCTCCTTGCTCTTGGTAGCTTTTAACTGTCTCCCTGATTCTTCAAACTGTGATCATGGGTACAGCTGATAAGATACTGACTACTCATACCTTCAACCCACAACTCCGCATTAAAACCCCAGAATTACTGTAAACTAAACAAGTTTTGTCTCCAAACTCTGCCTAAACTGACAAGTTACTTAAATCAATGTTCAGGCTTCCCATACAACACAATTTCCTCCATGTCAGAGCTCCTTCGAATTTGTCTGTAGAGCTATCTGCTTACATTCTTTATCTAAACGTTGGTTTACAGAATCCCGAAGGATCACTCCCTCTTTTGAACCCACTCACATAAACCTTTTCAGGAAAAAAAACTCTTCCTTTCTTAAAGTTTCAACCTGTGTTTTTTTTCCCCTTCATTCCTTTGCATTAAGTTCATAATTTAACCATCCAGAGAGGACTTGTTGAGAATGGATTGTTCAGCAAATAAATGTGTCATTAGCTCCTTTTCTGTGTTTCTAAAGCAGAAAAGAGCCAGACTGAATGACAACCTATATTTGTTTCTTTTTTTTTAATCGACTGTTAGGTTTTAAAGTTCAGCTGCTCCGTCTTAACATCCAAAACCTGGCCATTTCACAGGGTTTTCTCATTTTATTAACAGTAAAGTGAGGGCAACCCTGTATCAGATCAAAGTTATGTCAATAATTTCTGCAGAAATTGTCTTGCATTAGTTTTGAAGTGAAGAATTTTCTGATAACATTATATATATGGGGATGTCTTAGAATGTCAGGACTTTGTTTCTGAAATGGGAGTCTGAAAGTGAAAGTTAAAAGGGAAAACTCAACCGTATGGTGTTAATGGATGTAATTGTTGGGAAGTAAACATGTGGTTAGTATTTTGATGTAAAATAGTTTGCTTGTGTTGAATATCAAGCAATCAAATGGTCCACAAGACCCACAAACACCGGCTGAGTAACCACAATATGAACCCTTAGCTTCAGTGTCACAGCTCCTGGCCACCCCTAATTAGTTCCTGTCTTGTCTTTTAGTAGAAACATGCAGTTTTACTAATTACATAGTTAGCTAAAGTATAACGTGCAAATGTCAAGAAACTCTTGCTTGGACAACTGAAATTTATTTCAGGTTCATCAGATTTCCTATTAATTATGTCAGGTGTGAAATCATGCTGAAACTGAATTGAAAGCATCTTTTAGCAATGTGTTAGGTTAAGGGGGGGCACACTTATTGCATGTTTTGTATGTTTTACCACAATAAAGTCAGACATTTTATTTATTAATAAGGACGGGGTCACAAAATTATAATTGTCTAACTGCTAAGAGTAAAAAACCGACAACAAATAAGCAAATTTGGAGGGCCGACTGAAGACTATTGCACTATTTACATTGTTATACTGTTTGTGTGTTTTACCAGTTGTGCACAGGGCAGACATGCTGGTTGTAGAGGGCCATTGCATATCTGTAAAATAAAAATAAAAACATTTAGCTTAAAAAAGTGGGACAGAACAGTAAAAAAAAAAAGAAAAAAAAAAAAGAATATTCCTTTCTTTAGTTGTGTTAGCAATTCTGTTTACTTCACCATTTTCATAAAACAGCTCTACATACCACATGCCCTGCGGCACCTTCTCCCACTGAAATTAGTCAAATATCAGTGGCTGTATTTTAACCAGCACAGTTAAAGCAAAAAAAAAAAAAGTACACCCCATGTCAGTTCTAGGTTCTTACAGTATCTTTACCAGTTTTTAAGATTAAGGTTAGACTTAAATGTTTGCTAAAAATAAAGTATTCAAAAAAACTAACTAGAAACTAACAAATGCATTTTCTGTGCCTATTTTTTTTTACTTTTCTCTGCTGCCAGATGGCTACCTTGGGAACATCATTTAGCAATATACATCTTTTGTTCCAGTACGTTTTCTTACATACTGCTGCCAACCTTAAGGTACTTAATAGACTATTAGATTGTCATAAATTTGCACCTGTTGTTTTACTTTCCCCACTGCGGAATAGTACCTATGAATACGTCTGAATATACTCACACGACCCATATTCCTGTGATGGTGAAGACCGGCAGGCTGACAGGAAGGATCGCCCACATGGACATGTCGGGAGCTAGCAGATCTTCACACCTGAAGGACCAATCAGGGTGTGAAAACACCATGACTTTCAGGAGAAAAGAAAATTCATCCCAGTTTGCATCTTTCTTTAGGAAACAACCAGGATGCACTTCTTAAGAGTGGCTACATGGATACCAGCGTGCTAAAATCTTTGAGTATGACTACAGTTGCTTAACTCACGCAAGAAACCAAAAACAATTGCTGTCTTTAAAGCAGGCATAATGAAGCAAATTTGGGAGGAATTTTATGCTAACGCAAATCCTACCATTGGTTTTCAAAACATTTCTATCACCACATGAAGCTGTATCATCGTGTTTCTAGATTAAATAATAGAGACTACCACTGTCACAGGATCATAGGACAATTTTTATATAGTGTCATTGAGCAAAAAAAAAAAAAAAAAAAGGTAGAGACACATTATTCCAACATTGAGTCCTTTTATTATTAGAAGATTTGTTAAAAAAGATTCATACAGGTTTAGCAGTGGAGTACCGCAAGGTCCTATGCTTTTTATACTATACATATAAGAGATGTAATCTATCAAAACTGTCTAAAGTGCACTTTATTTGCAGGTTACATGACATGACATCGCTCTGGTACAAGTCTGGAGCAGTTGAAGGGGTGCTGACATTCTGAAATAAAAAATGGTTTAACATAAATGAATAACCTGTGAATCACATTTGGCATGTAGAGTTTGAATTCATGATACCTGAAATATTCTCCAGTAAATTATATATCCAATTGATAGTCCCCAATTTCTGTATTTCTCACATAAACATAACAGATGGATTCAATATGTCTAATTTCTAACAAATAAAATCTGTAATATTTGGCAAGTTGAAAATAAAAGAATACAGTAAATTTAATGTGGAATACTTTGAAATCAAAGTTTTGTGGGTGTGATTTATTAAGGTAGAAGTAATATGTCGACAATCATTGTTATTTTATATAGAGCAATATATGTTTTAGTACTACATACATTAAAAATGTCATGCTCCTTCCCTGTTAGTGCTATAGGGAGATACATTTAAACACAAAACAGATTTATATGCTACAGAAGAAAGCTATATTGTTATTTTTAAGTAGTCTGCGTAATAAATTTGTGTGCATTTTGCATGATTTTTAGTAACGCTGCTGAACATAACTTCAGCTTGTTCACATTTATTCTTTAAATCTTAGCACAAACTGAATAAATGTTATATCATATCTTAGAGATTAGTCCTTTAAATGTAAAAATTATTTAAAAAAAAATCTTCTCCTTACTGTATATTAACCTCTTTGAGTATTTCTTAGCCAAGAAAAGAGACATCTGATAAGCTCTACAATGTTTGTGCTTCTTTACATATTAAATTATGTGACTTTAATCATTTAGGAATGTTGAATAATGCTACTGTACAGCAAAAAAAAAAAAAAAAAAAAAAAAAAAGATAAGACAGAAAGGGATCAGTACAGTGTGCCGGCAGTGAGGTGCAACACTCCCCCTCTTACTGACTGATCATCAGATTTTGTGTACTTGCTGATATTTTACCACTGGTCCTCAGTGGAGATTATGACTCTCCACACTAATGCCGTTGTACGTCATTGCACAAAAATAAAGTTTATCATGTAGACTTAAAAATGTTATAGCAAGTAGAAACAAAAATCCTGACTTTGTAACTAAAACCGCCACCAACAACAGAAAAAGTTATGTAGCAACTTGTGTTTTTTTTTTTGTCTGCAACAAGATGTCATTTCTCCTCGCCTGGTCCAGTTTCTCTGCCATAATGTAATACTTTGATTCTTGTCCAGTTTTCTGAAATATTTTAATGACTCACTGCGAACTGAAGGAAGGAATGGGAAGTTTTGAGCACCACTGTGGCAAAGGTCAGTGAAGAAGCGGTCAATAACCAAGGAAATTTTTTTTTAAAGAGAACTATTGATCAAAAGAACAAGAAAGTCTGACTCATTTAGTTATCCTGAAATTTGGACATTGTTTAGTTGGCTTCACAACATTTTAAGAGTTTGTGAAACTGATCCAAAATGCATAATTTAACCAGTCTTATCTCTCATTTCTTTTACTAGAGAGCCTGGGAGAGTTAGGCTTTCCAGGATTTCCTACATTCCCAGCTTCAGTACACAGTTCTTACCTTTTTTTTTGTTCAAAGGTTCAGTCTCCGTGTCTCATTGCAGCTCTTCCTCGCTGCAGGACAACACCGCTCCTGCAGGTTTCAGTGCCCAGAACTAAAACTGCCACAGGGTTGTCACCTTACTGGGATCAGGCAGGAAGCAGCTTTTGGTCTCTCCCGTCTTCTTTCATCGCTTCTTTCTGACTCTCTCCTGATGTGTTCTGATCTGAGGAGGAGAGCAGCTGAACTGTGGTGCATTTAACTCCTCCCAGCTCAGCTGTCTTCCCCCACTGTGAAGGGATTGTTATCGCTTAACATACTGACTCTCATTTTAATTTTATTTGTATAAGGAAAGTGGTCAGTCTTTATCTTTTTCTTTTTTTTCACTTTGAAATTGAGTGACTAGACTGCAGGATCCAGCAGCTCTAGTGGTTCAGCACACTTTGTCCTCTGTGTAAAATAGATTTCTGATTGGGAATCTGTATGGTCCCTGTGTGTTTGTTTTGATTTTGTCATCCTTACAGAGTCCAAAATGCTTTTAGGGGAAGCAATTTTCCACCTTTCTTTTAGTTTTACACCTTATTTCTAACCTAACAGTGCTTTTATACTGACTAATGCACTTCTGAGCATTAACCAAATTCCAAGGTAAAAGGTGAAAATAAAAAGTTAAAAATGAACATAACCAGGCAAATAATAAATAAAACGTCCTTGTGAGTGACAGTTAAGTGTTGCGTACTATATTAGAAAACATAATCAGTAGGATGTTGCAAAGGAGATAAAACCTTTCCACAAGTGAAATACACCAAAAGAGTTAAAAATGGTTCCCTGTGCATCCATGCGCGTCTGAGGGAGTCACTGTTGCTTTCCCTCAACATGTTTAATTGTAGATAACCAAAGGAGCCACACGCAAGGAACACTTCAAGCGTTGGTATAAAAAAGAAAACTGAAAACCCAATGAAACCACAAGAGGGCGCCAAAGTATCAGTTTTCTAAATAAGACGCTTTGAATGACTAAACGAAAGGTATATCTATTTAGAAAGAGACATATAACTTTATTTACGTAAGAAAGGTTTACTCAAATATGTAAAAGTACAAAGGGTAGCACTGGACGTGTTGCACTATGGTGTTATTAAATTACTTTGTAAGTAGGAGAGCAAATTTTATTACAACGTATTTACCTTTAAGTGACTAACAAAGTATAAAAGCTGAAACATGATGAAAAGCAGAAAACCAAAACAATGGTAAAGATAATTGGAAAAAAAGCTACACTATTAAATTTAATGTGCTTAGGAAAAAAAACTGTTTTGAATAAGAGCGTCTTTAACTGCTTTCTAAGAATCCAGACTCTCAAGACAATTTAAAGGGGAATAATCATGCCTTTAATTTCTTCCTTTTCACATTTAGCTCATTCAGTTGTGGTCTGTACAAAGTGGAACTGCAATGCTTTGGTCTGAATTCCTCGTTATTGTTTCCCCTCTTTTACCCTTGTTCTGAGGTGCGTCTGAGAGCAACTCGTTTTGGTGCTGTCTCTTTAAATGCAAACGAGGCACTTCACTTCCCGCCACCCTGCAGGTCGCAGAGCATTCCACTCCACCCCACTCGGCCATTTTTGTGGTATGCTTGGATGTAATGAATTGTGAGGGTTTGTACAACCCACGGGCAAACATTTTGACTTTTCCACTTGTATGTAGCTTCAGCATCCTTCAGTTTGGATTACATAATTGCAGCAAAAAAACTGAAATTGCAGATTCGCAGAATTGGTAAGCTGGAAGTCCATGACCTTGTTCAGCAGTTCTCGCAGCAAATACTGTGATGTAATTGTTAAAAGAAATGTAACAGAGAACAAAGAAAACGAAATGGCTTGAAAAACATAATCGAACAATATGAAGATTTCTACACAGCTCCTGAACGGACTACATAAAAAAAAATTTTTTCATTCCTAGAGACACCAGATACACAACAAAATGTATCTAATGGATAAAAAAAGTGGATCTTGCATGACCTGCCCCCTTGAAAAACAAAGGAAGTTTGTTCCATTGTCAAAGCCTGACTAGAGGGATCGCCCCTGCGGCTTTATATCTGGCCCTTGGGACGAGTGGATTTTGGTTAAAGTACCTGACGGCTAGAGTTGGGAGTACGTGGCTTTAATAATTCACTGATACAGGAAGAAGCCTGCAAGGTCCTGAAAAGTAAAATGTTGGTATTTTAAACCTAATTCTAAAATGAACATTTAAGCAGTGCAAAGACATAGGAAAATAGTGACATGTGCTCTTCTTTGTTCTGGTTAGAAGTCTTACTTAACGATACAGGGGAAAAGTGTGTCACAGTAGTCTTGATAAGTGGAAATATGAGCACGGACAACTATCTCAAGTTATTGTTTTGACGCCAGTCCTTTTAGTTTGGAAATATTTGCGAAATCGAAAACTGTTGCTGACAGTTGTTTTCAGTGATTTTTGGTTGAATCAGTTCAGCTGATGACGCTGCCTTATTCCTTACATTTGGTTTGATGGGAGCAGACCTTTGGCAAGACCCAGAATGCACTGGTGGGATGATATATCCTGTCAAGCCTGGGAACACCTTGGGATTACCCAGAAGAAGCTGAAGGATGTTGCTGGGGAGAGGGATGTCTGGGCTTCCCTCCTGTACCTGTTTCCCACTTGACCTGATCTCAGATAAAAGGAAGACGATGCATGGTTGAATGGATGGCACAATTCAAATGATCAATCTTTGTAGTGGTTGAGAGGAAGGTTACAAGTGCAAACAAGACGTGCTGTTTTTTAAATTACTGTGTGTAGTTTTCATTTTCAAATTACATTTTTTGTGGATTAAATCATGACTATTCAGTGGCTGCGACTTCTTGTTGCACACTTTCCTAGAACCTACAAGTTCATTTCCAGGATTTACTGTTTACTTTTTGACAATTTACTGGATACTTTGCAAACCTTACAGGTTATGTTTCTTGGAATTTACAGATTTACTTTGGCGGATGAATTCCCAGAATTTACCAGTTACTTTCAACTAATAGATTGGTTTTCCTGAAACGCAAAGGATACATTTTTTAAAGTTCAAGGCCACCTGTCCAAGACTTTTTGTATTTTGTAGATTACTTTCCCAAAATTCAAGGGTTACTTTTGTAATTTACAGATTATTTTTCTGGAATTTATGAGAAACCTTCATAGTATTCATTGCTTCCTTCTCCGGAACATATGGGTTACTTTTCCATAAATTTTACCCATTTAACTACTCAGAATGTATTTTCCTTAAGGGATCCAGGACACAATTCTTGAATTTTCAGGTCACCTTTCCAGGAATTACACATTACTTTTTTGTATCTAGAGGCGACTTTACCATAGATTTACGTTTACTTTCCCAAATTTACAAATTACGTCTCCATAACTTACATGTTAGTTTCCCAGTATTTACAAGTTACTTTCTTATAACCTACAGGGTGCTTTCTAAAACATATAGCTTACATTTTCAACTCTAATAGAATTTTTTCGTAGAGCCTGAATCAAACAGGTTACTTTCATGCAACCTGCAAACTCAATTGGAAAAATCTTTCTTGCTAATTTTTGTCTTTCATCAATGCAATTTAATCATATTAAAAAAGTATTTTAAAGTTGAAGTTTGCACTTTTAGTTAGTCTTGGGGCTTTCAAAAATCTTGAGAAATAATTATGTTATTTCATTGAGAGCTGTAACTCTACCTGTCTTGAGTGTGTTGACTGTAACTTAAAATGGAAATTGATCCAACGTGGGGAAAAAAGACCTTTAAAACCTGTCAGAAATAGTGTGTTACCCTGAGGAGTGGGAGACAGAAATGAAGAGACCTAAAATCTTAAACTATCTTAAACTGAAATAATGAATATTCCAGTAAACTCCAGTGCTGGGAATAACATGACAAAATTGACCCATCTTTACCATTATCTCTCCTTATGATTTTCAGCCTGATGACATTGTTTGAAAGACAAAAAATATAAAATCAGAGCATAGCTGTTGCATTAGAAATGCTGCAGGTATGGCGTTAAGCAGAACGTGACGCAGATATTTGCTTACATTCTCTGGCCTCTATCCAAACAGCTGAGACCGAGTTCTGGCCTCCTAGTGGTCGGTCTCTCAGTCAGGGCAGTTTTGCTTTCTGCTGGGGGGCATCGGATGGGACTTCAAAGAACGGCATGTTCCTGAACCAAACAGGATATTAATTACAGTTCTATACTGTGCTCACATTGTCATTACTACAATATAGTGAATATCAAAATAAATACCTATTAAAATGCTTTTTTATTTTTTTTATTTTTTTTACAAGAGGCTATAACTTATTTAAAAACTCTTTTCCAGATTTAATATGTACTAACCTGGTTCCAAAAGTGAACACACCCCATTACTAATATTTTAGAGCACCTAAAGCACTCTTTGATTACATTTCGTCATCCAGACTTGTACTTGTAAATTATAAGTTGGCCTTAAAGACAAGAAAATGAATCTGTTAAAATAAAGATGGGTTAATTGCACCCAGAAGCCTTTATTTTATTTTCAATTACAATTCATACATTTGACAGAGATTTCTTTTTTTTAAAGGGATAATACTTCAAGGCAAAACCAAACAACCGCATTCTTGAAGTACAAGTAATGTTTGAAAACACAATGCATTTTCTAATGAAATAAAATCAGTGCAAGTTTGTCTTGTTTGCATAGTTTAAGCTCTGATTTTGGAGTTTCCACCAGGAACAAGGCAGCAAACTTTACTGTGCACTAAACTCACGTTTCCAGTCAGAATATATATTTAAAACAGTGCTTACTGATGACTCTCCCTTGTTTTTCCTTGCAGGCTAAATATAAGAGGTTCTTCGGTGCTGAATTTTAAAGGCAAAAATTTAAAACATCAGTTCAGGTTAAGAGGATAAAATGCTGTGTAGTTCTAGCCACAGACGGACACCTGCAGCTTTACAGTATTTATACTAGTTGTTTATTTTTATTATAACTACCGAGTGTCAGTGAATATGTGCCTTTCCATCTCTTTAGGTTTCGATCATGCCCATGGGTGTTGTACACGATAAAACAGAGTTTAAAGGAACTCAAAAATTGTGCTTTTATGCTACAGTCAGTTTTTCTCTTATCAGTTTTCATATGTTTTGATGTTTTGGTATGACCGCAAATTTCCAAACTTTTACAGGCTTGAGTTTCAAGAGTTTTGATTTCTTCACAATGTTTTTAAAGAACAACAAACTAAAGCCAACAATGAATTTATGGAAAGTATTTCTACAGTTGGCAGGCTTTAAATATGATACCTGGAAAAACTGGAAATTGGACTGAAGGGTGAAGGGAAAGCTCTGGTTGCATATTTGTTAACAGCATAGACAGACTATTTTTCATTAATAAAGTTTACCTCTCAATCCCTAAACTATCAGTAGAAAAAAAGTCAGTGCAATAAGTTTGCATTTTAATAAAACACATTTCTCTTTTTTTTTGCTGCGTTATGGTACAAAGACTTAAACGTCAATTGAGAAGGTTCCCAGAATATTAAAATAATAATGTTTATAACAGGAGAAAACACAGAAGGAAAGCACTCTGAAAAGTATATAAGTTGGTGTGAATATTTTACTTCACTAAACTGGGAAACCATTCCTTCTTTTGGTCATGACAACAGGAACGTAAACAAACTCATAATTTATGTTTAACAGAATATTCTTACTAAAACAAATCTGATGAACTGTACTCCCAATATACATAAGCAATAAAATTTGGATCGTGGACGGGTAAAATAGTTAGGACTGAATGGAGTGGATAACACATATCCGATAACCCACTGGTTAAACTAATAAGAAAATAAATTAATGTCACAGATGCAGATATTAGCTTTTTAATCAAGTATTACACTAAGGTTCTTACCTGACAAGTTTATATAAATAAAACAGGTAAATATTCCCTTTAGTAGTATAAAATTAGTAATTGCTCTTATTCTCTATCTCACAGTTTTTTTTTCCTTTCATAAATATTTGGCCCTTATCACAGTGCTCTTTTTGCCTCCTTCTTTAACCCTTCCTAATAATCTGCATCCATCTCCTGCGCCTGACTGTCTACATTCACTGATGTATCCCTGCTTTAAGATCCAGAGCCAGATAACAACCAGTAAGCTACTCTGCCTTGGATCCTTTGGATTCAATGGATTTAGAACCATCTTTAAAGTAGGTGTTGTAAAAGAAAGAAGCAAACAGCACAAAATAACTGAGGTACATAATTGAACCCCACACAATGTTGTCCATATTGGAGGGACAGTTTACGTCATGGATCCAGCGGTACACAAAGCCCAGCACGGTCAGGCCCATCACCATCTGGATCATCTGGGTAGCGGTGATGATCATAGCGAATCGCCGAGGTATCTTCCAACCAGCCGCTCGGAATGCATAGTATGTGTACATGATGGCGTGAACCATGAAGTTCATAGTCATGAACCAGCTGCCACCTGCCACCTGGTCCTTGTAGGTGAACCAGGAGTAAAGCAGCACGGTGATGTGGTGGTACCAGTGCAGGAAGATGAGGCGCTGCTTTCGCAGGATGATGAACACTGTGTCTCCTGAGACAGAGAGGGAAGAGGATATCATCTCTGTGTACTAGAGCCAGAACGGCACAGACCAAAATATGAAAAATTACTTAAAATATATTCAATCACAATTCAAATGTTTTTTTATTCATTTAAAAGACTTCTTTAAAAAAAAATCTTAAAAAATAGAAAAGACAGGCAAACGTTCTCAAAGAACACATTAATAAATCTAACGCTATAAAAATGTCAAATCAATCTTGTACCAAAAGGATTTACTCTATAACATTTTCTTTGCACTTTGCCTTTTTACTTTTTTCAAAGAATATCTACTTATTTCTATTATTTACCATTACATGCTTTATTGAACTAAACTTTAAATGAACATGTTTTTAAGAGATTACTTTTTAGATTTTGTTTCTTCTTTATTTAGAAAGTAGTTTTAAAAAAATCATCACTAAGTTGCACATACATTTGTTTGCTGAAAGAATAATTAGGTCTGTTAGCACAAGCAGCTAGCATAACATGTACACGTTTAAAAAGCAAAAATAACTTTTTGAATAACCTAAATCAGAGAAATAACTGTATTATCTCTGTAAATTAAATTGGTTTTTAAAGTGGTCTTTTTTTTATTTCCCCAAAATAATAAGTAAAAAAAGAAAAAAAGAAACAAGAGCAAGGTATCAATTTTAAGAATAGAAATTGTCTATTTTTATCATACCTGCCAAACATGAACTGGCAGTTTGTAACTCTGCGTTAGCCTTTAGCACAACTAACAACTTTATTGCTTATGGTTAGCTTACTTTACAGTTAAGTCCACTGTATAGTTAAATTATTTGTGGCAAACGTACAAGAGCCAATCTTAGTGACCAAAATGTTAACACTTCTGCTCTAAGCTACGGTGTGACTTCCAAAAATATTTCTAGAATAACTATAACGGTGTAAAATTTATTTTACAAAAATTATCCATTTTAAAAAAAGTAAACTGTTATTAGCTATCTGATAGGACTTGGTATTAGCATTAGTAGCATTGCTAGTGCTAATGGCCAGCTGAATTTACAGAAAGTCAAAAACTTATCAGTGTAGCTTATTGTTTAAACTCAATGATTACAACTGTGCTTTGACCAGAACAGTCACTGTTATTGACTGGATGCTATTAAACAAATATATATAATTTATTTACATATGTGTGCTTTTATTTAACTCCCATTGTTAGCACAATTAGCAGCATTTGCGCCATTAGCTACATTAACATTTCACCCAAGCAATTCCTGAAAATATATGTTTTTTAACATGCTGGGCTGGAAAAAATAACTTTGGACAGATTGAGCATTTTCTGGCTGTTTTCGATGAAATATGGTGGGTTTTTATAAAGTACTACTGAAACGGTTGTCATCGTGAAGTAGAAAGTAAAAACTTACACATTTCAATAGAATGTTGTGTCCTTGCACTCATCTCATAGACAATCTGTTGAACTTGACATCATCAGCCAATGACAGTCATTTATGTCATTTTATTACATAAATGACATGGGTCGATGTCAATTGTTAACTTGAGCGCAATTTCATGATCTGTAAGAACATGGCGCCAAATGAGGGAAGAAGGGAGTTTAAGAGCCACATCATTTTATAGGAGGTTGGATTTATATTTCATGCTAGTGTTGTAATTACCACGATGGCATAATTAGGAGTGATCTTTGTGCGTGTTGGTTTTTTTGATTGCCTGATTAGATACTTTGTGGGGGGCCTGAATGTGTAACCTTTTTCTCTGTTTTAGAGCAGTTGCTTGCTTATGACATGTCCTTAATGTACTAACTTAACATTTTTAATGAGAGGTTCAAGAGGGGTTGATGTTTGGAATAGGTTTTATAGGTTTGTGTTTGGGCTGGAAACTGTTAGACCTAGAAACCCTGACTGTTAGCACCATCCCTATTGTTCCTAGAAACAGCTAGCCTAAAAATGACACTTAAGTGTAAGCTAAATTTATTTTGAACACATTACTAAGTTACAAAACACAATATTTATGTCAATTGTATACTGAAAGGTATTTAATTTTTATGCTCAACAATAGATCCTCTAAACTGTTGGTCCACTGGGACCAGTTCAAATTTTTTCTAGACTATGTATTTTTTGTGAACTGCATAAAAATATCATAAGGCACTCATTTAGTGACAGAAAAAACAAGAAGTAATTTAACTGAATAAAAATGTATCATTGATGCAACTCAAAGATCCAGCTGTCACTCTCCTGGGTCATAAAGAGTCTATCGTTTATGACTCCTCTTTGTCAGATGCAGTGTTGATTTTTTCATTATTTTTGCTGGCCAACTTGACAAGCACCCAGTTAGGATAACCACATGCTTGAGGGGATTTCGTGACGTGCTTGTGTTCTTTTTATCTTTCTGTAACGGAGAGAATGCCCGCCCGATAACACAGAGTTCTGATAATAGAGAGTTTTTGTTGCCGTGGGTGATGTGAATCAAAATGCAGATAATGATCTGCGTTTGTCTAGGTTTCTGGTTTCAGTTTTTGAGAGTTCAATCTGCCTCAATGTGCACAGCACAGTCCAGAAAGGGCAAGATGTTGTTCTTAGCATCCTCTCTGGTAAACTTGATGTTGCTGTCAAAAGAGTTGATGTGGTTAGTGAATGTCTCAACTTCTTAGGTTAGGATTTTGACCCAACTCTCTCCTCCAAGTAAATACTGGCAACTATAGGTGAGACTGGGGAGCCCATGGCACACCCATGTTTCTGTCTGTAGAAGTTCTCTGTGTACTTGAACTATGTGGTTGAGAGACAGCGGTCCAACAGGTCTCAAATCTGGTTTGTTGCTAAATTGCTCCTATGTTTTAGTGATCCATCATGTTCCAGCTGAGTCCTGACGGCGTTCACTGCCTCTGACGTAGGAATCAGAAATAACATGGCAGAGGCAGAAGAACTTAGGATTAAAGTTACAGCAGCACTTTCTTGTGTGAAAATGCTCACTTCTAATAGTCCACAGACTTAATTTCCAACCCCGGCACCTGAGACTGGCACCAGGTGAAACCATTGTTGCTTTAGACTTCTCCTTTTCTTTTCATCTGCATTCCTACAAGTGATTTGCATCTGACATGGAATGCGTCTAAAATAATGGGCCTCCATGCCTTGCCTTTGAGGCTGCCATGACCTAGATAACTGAGAATTTGAATAGGCACGTATCATTGATTTGTGTCACTAAATTTGTGAAATAGGAAATTCAGTTAATCCCACCTAAAGACCACAGTCTTTTCAACTTGCTGTTCACACCGATTTGTTTATTTTCCTTCATGCATTTATGGAGCACCCTTAAAAAATAACTTCATATTTCAAAATAAAGCTCAGTTTCTAAGCCATGTCTTTAATCCCTTTTATTTTCATAAATAAACATATATAGCATATAGAAAAATCCACACCATCTAACCCACAGATACCTTTTGCAAAGGACCCGAGCTGAGCCATTAGGAACATCAAGAATGTCCGGATAAGACAATAAAGGTTTATTCTACTCTATTACATTGTTCCCTGAACGACAAATTCGTCTATTAAATGCTGAATATTTATTCATTTTAAAAAACATTCATACCATCAGGGGAACATTTTTTATAGATATTTCATTAATAGGTATGCCATTCGCTCAGTTTTGATCCAACACATAATGTTGTTTAACCTCATATTGAACCACTGGCCTCTACATAGTTTTAAGAAGGTCAGTAAAGCTAAAGCCTACCAAATCTAAAAGCCCAGACAGAATTTAAGCGTTATTATCCCTCATCATAGTCATAGTTCAGGTGCCAATTAAGCAACTTACACCAGACAACTATTTGCACACTTTTCAACCTCTCAGGGAGTGTATGTCTGATACATTCATGCAGTTGCACAGTGATCTGCATCGTCTGTAAAGTGACTGCTATCTGTCTTTTCTACCTTAAACATTGAAATCTTATCAGACGCTGTTGGCTTCTCAGAATGTGCTGTTGGTGCCTTCAACTATTTGAAATTATGTCGTGTTTTGTGTCTGTGTGCTACGTGGGAATCTGGGTGAATTCTGAGCCGTTGTCTCACCAAAATTCCATTATGGTGACATAACGACAATGTAGATTGTTGATTAGTTGACTAGAAAAAAGGAAGAGGTTTTGCTGAAGTTCAAACTGAACATGGGAATGGGGAGGAACTAACCTATTTAAATATCTTCCTGTCACACAACTCTTATTCAGAAAACCCATATTAGTTCAGATTCGCTTTAAAAATCTAAGGAACCTACTCACTACAGGCAATTTTTTCAGCCCATCTATTAGTAGGGATGGGGACTGAAACCTGGTGTCAAAACGTCGGACGGTCCTTGTGGACTGACAAGCATCATCCTTATCAGCCCTCTTAACCGTATATTTGAGGTCACATTATTTTTTTCATCGAGACTCCAACCCACCAACATTGTCTTACCAATCTTCTCTGCCTTGAGAAACATGCCGATGGGATTGGTGGGAGGGGCTAACGTTCTGTTCTCACATGGTCGCCTCGCTTACTTTCATCAACAACGTTGGCAACTATTTAGCAACTTTTCAGACTGATCCCCCGCTTTATTCAAAAGCAACAAGCAATCGATCTAGCAATTTTTTCTATCTTGTTTGAGACTTTAGCAACAAGTAAAAGCACCGATCGCTCTGTGTTTACCGTCTCTTCAGCAAACCATCAAACCCCTCCTGCTTTGAAAGCTTAGACAGGTGGTCAGCCTCGCCGTGCTGAAGTCAAAAAGATGAGACTGACTCGTCTGTTTCCCCATTGAAAATGAGATGCGCGTGAATAAAGCTTCTACTAGATTACAAAGTGGGAAGTAAATATATTATAAACATAATCTTTAATGGGTAAAGATAATCTTTTTCTCTCATGACACTGCTAAACTTAGATCATTCCCTGTAACTGATTCACATACAGCCTCTGTCATTTATTCAGATCCACTGTGGGTGCCTCTGCTATCTTTTGATTAAAATTGATAATCTAAAAACCTATATAAATGTAGTTTGGATTCAGGTAAAAATATTATTTAATACTTGAAATTATTTTATAGAGTAATTTTTTAAGCATATTTAGAGTGGTTTTAGTGATTTTCTGTCTTTCTGTCTGTTGATGTTCCTCTCTCCTACAACATACTTTTTATGACAGAGTTTTAGCCAGTTTGTTTAAGTTAAGTTATTTATACAATGTTATTTATATAATGTTTTATTGCTCTATCTCTATTAAAAAATATTTGTTTTGTACTTTTTTTTGTTTGCTTTTGTTCCAAATGTTAAAAAAATAAATCAGTCAGTGATCCCCTTTTTTTCTTTCTTTTTACCCTATTGTTTGATTAAAAAATAAGTATCGATAATTGTACCGATAAAATGCCGGATCGATAAGGAATATCGTTAGGAGTAGCAGTATTGATAAATCCTTAACAATACCCATCCCTATCTATTAGCAAGACATTTAGGTCTAAACGGAGGAACTCTTACCCAGTTCAGGGCCTTTGCTAACAGCAAAAGCGTAGGCCCAAAACTTGATGATGGGTGCCCTGTAGAAACTGGTGTCACACACAGACTCTTTGAAGCCGCTATTTACGAGAACGTGCAGCATGTGTGTTCCAGTCCTGAAAGCTCCCATAATACTGTTTAAAAAAAAGAGCATGAAAAAATTAAATTTTAAACCTTTAATGAATACATTATAAACTTTGATGAACCATAAAACTCTAAATAACTTGTCAACGAGAAGTTAAAGGAGCAATAAGCAAGGATTCATTATTTTAGATAGAAAGAATTTTAAAAAAATAGTGATGTGAAGAACTAAAGGTATCTTTTTAGATGGAATATGGTGTGACGTCACACACCATCTCTGTGTTGTTCTCTAGTCTCTTGTCTACAAGCCGGCCTGGCCGCGCGTTCATGTACGTGCATGTGAACAGCTGCCACTCAGGGCTTAGCCCCTCCCTGCACATAAAACTAATTAACATTTATTACCACATAAGCACACAAAAGTACAGAGAACAGGTATCGTTGGGTACCGACTCTCAGGTACCATGTACCAGTGCCACATGGGTTCAAATGTGAAAGGTACCAATCCCTAGGGGGCTTGTCCAGGGGACCGAAATGTTCTCTTCATAACATCATTATAAACTTATGAATTACTTACTTTTTCACTAGACATGATGCTGTTTAGCTGTGTATTTAGCCTTTGCAAATATGCGTATTTGTGGCAACGGGTGAGAAGGGAAGGGGAAAGGGGAGGCGAGGCCTGGTCGCAGCTGGAGTGGAAGTAGAGAGTGTCGTGGCTTGTCCTACATCTTGTTTCAGTCTACAACAGCCTACCAAGTGGTGAAATCTTGCTTATTGCTCCTTTAATTAAGTGTGCAGGAGCACCGCTCTGCACATTTCTTCACATGTGTAAGATAGAATTCACCTAAACGTTTGAGGTATTTATATTTGATAACATGCACAGAAAAGTCTATTTATCTAAATCAGTAGGAAAAAACAGTGAACGTTGGTTGTATTTTAACTGTTTTATGACAGCAACAGCGCTGCAATGCAAGGATGTGTTGATGAGTTAAAGTTGGAGTCGTAGATGAGTCGGAGTCACCTGAAAATTGCGAGGCTGAAGGACCACAACATCAAAGGTAGGCGCAGGTTCATTTTTGGCCTTTCCTTCATGAAGTATTGACCTGTGAACACGAGTGCCGCATACAGGCCACAAAAGATGAAGGACTTGCTCCTGCAGAGAGAAAAAAGACAGTGAGGCGCCAAACCTCTGCGCACATACTAACACTGTAAAGCTATACATGTACATTCCGCACGGAAATGAGACGTGGTTGCTGCATGCTGCCTTGTGGACCTTGCAGATATGTCAAGCAGGGCCAAGCTTAATGCAAAAACATACATGATGTATGCGACAACAACTTAGCAATTGACGGAAATTATTCTATTTTTTTTTTGTCTTTTAGCAAGAAGATCCAACATTTAAAAGTCTGATATTTGTCTTTTCAATCAGTCAATGGAACACAGCAGGAGGAGCTAAACTGCCTAAATGTATCCATTCATCCACTGTAGAAGCAAAATCACGTTTTCAATTTTTAATTTTTTACAGATGTGAGAACACAGGTTTATTTTATGCTTTCAGTCCCTTTTATTTTGATGCCCCTAACTAAAATCCAGTGCACCTAATTTGCCTTCAGAAGGTGCCGACTTATTAGAATCAGGCTCTGCTTAAGGTTCAGATTGTCAGTAAAGACCTCAGAGGCTTATTAGAGAACATTACTGAACAAACAGCCAAACAGTAGCACAGCTGACAGGTTGGTGAGAAAGATTTGGAGAACATTAAAGCAGAATTAGGAAAAAAAAAAAAAAAAAAAACGTTATTTAAAGACATGGCTATTCACCTAAATGACAGAAGACTTAAAACTGACTCGTGGGTTCACCTTCCAGCTGGACAATAATGTTAAACAGTCAAAGCTATAACAGACTCATGAACCCAGTCAAAGTCCACACCTACGCATGTAAAACCAATAAAAAAATGCTTTTTATTGGTTTTACATACTTAGATTTTACTGATCTTTACAGAGGGTCTTCATCTAAGCTTAAGGTATTTTGCAAATAAGAATTGGCAAAAAAATCCCCATCTCTAGATGTGCAAAGCTAAGAAATACCCCCTCAAAAAATACTTACAGCAATTATTGTATTGTGTAGGTCTTTCTCATAAAACCTCAATAAAACACGTTTAAATGAGTTATTTGGAACGTGGGGGTGGGGTTAGCAATATGTGTCTTGACAAGGAGGAACAGGAGAGCTGAAGCCAGCGAGCCACAGCGAGAGGTTGATTTAAACAATGGGTGCATTTCTTTTCCGGTTCTCCTAAACTGGTTATCCCCAACATAGAGAACCTGTACAGAAAAAGGGCTGAAAAGAACACAGTGTCAGATTAAGGTATGCTTAGTGCTGTTTTCTGGTCCATTCAGCCCAACAGTTATGCAAGAGGAGTTTGACTTTGTTGTTGTTGAGTGATACCTAATGAGCAGGAGACTTATTGCTGTAGTATTCTATCTGGCCTCCTTTTGGTAACGATATTTGATTTTGAATGGAGCAACCAAACAGCACAACCTTAATGAATAAAAAAAAACTAAAACTAAAGAGAAATGAATGTGCTGAAGGTGCTGTTGAGAAGTGGCAGGCCCTGTCTGGGTATTTTTGCAGTTGGGCCACACCCTTCCATTTTCAGATGACGAACCGACATTATCTAAATACTTGACTTTTGAGAGAAGAATGGTTTCTAAGCACTTTTCTCTGGGCTGAATGCAGATGCACGCCTTACTTTTAATTTTTTTGATTTGTAGTAAGTGTTAAAAACCATGCATCACTTATATTCAATTCAGTGTATTATTATGTTTTTTTGTTATTATTATTATTAGTGTTGATTATTATTATTATTTATCAAATAGTGAAAAGGATTAAAGCGTGTTGTTGCAAGGCTCTGGATGCTACGTAGTTGTTACACAATTACTATGAGTAAAACTGGTTTAATAGCATACGCACTATCAAAAGTGAAAAAGAAACTATATTATTGTCTCTATTACTATGTAGGATAAGCCAGGTAGCCATATTTGATTTTTGGAAGTCCAGCCTATTGGTAAAGTTTGTCGATTTATGTATTATATTTTTGAAGTTGCATTTTTCAGTGATTTACTACAGAATCGTAATGCCGGAAAGAAATAAGTAAAGCTGTCATGTGTACCATTCAAAGGTAATAAGGTAATTTCCCATTATCCATACATCTTGTTTATGATCTTATATATTAGGAATGAGATTAACGGCCGCTGGGGGTAAACTAAAAAACAAATCTGATGACATCTCAATGTCTGAGTTTAAATGGTAATAAAATCTGTTTGTTTAATTGCACCATCCGTGATTTTACTAAGACTCAACGGAAGCAGGATGAAGAGGCTTGTTCATAATGAGACGGCCGATCCAGATTGGCTCAATTCGAATTTAAAACAGGAACCGAAAATTAAATCTTTATAATATTTAACATCTGTGCACAAGACCTTCTTAACCTGGCTCCAATCAACCGGAATATTATCTTCACAAATGCAGCCAAACCTAAACGACTGAAGGTGTTTTGTGACCTCCGCCCATCTTTGTCAAACTTTTGCAGTGCTCCAATTAAAGCTGAGGTCTGTTTGGCGAAAAGCTCAACCTTCTTCAAAAATGCGGTTGCAGCAGCATCAGAGCTGAAGAACACGGCGACAAAGGAGGCTGCCCTTTTGTGGTGTTCAGGCGATACTCAGATGCTGGTAAAGGAATGCTGCACAACCAAATCATGAAAAATATTTGCACCCGGAGGAGTGAACAAGGAAGCAGGCTAGCTGTGCCTTCCAAAAGTATTCAATGTGTTGTTCTATGTTTTTGTCACAGGGGGAACCACAGACGTCAGTGCATTGTATTGGGATTTTCTGCGACAGAGCAACACAAAGTAGGGCACAAATCGTGAAACGGAAGGACAATGAGACACAGTTTTAACGTTTTCTACAAATAAACATCAGAAAAGCGGGCCCCGGATTTACATCCGCCGCCACCCGAGTCGATACTTTGTTAATCGACCGATGCAACTACAGCCGCAGATCCGATGAGGTATGTCTCTTCCAACTGTGGCAAGCTAGATTGAATTATTATTTATTTTTATTTTTTTTTGCAATTAACCTTTTACAAAGTAGTGGCATCTTTTTATTTTGCTGGAACAAGCAAACTGGTCAAAGTTCGACCATCCAACCCGGGTGAGCTTTCGGCTACTTAACAACCTAAATGATCCAAAGATTCTTTATTTCTTTATTGTCACCGCGTGTTGCCATGGTGACATTTCTTTGTGGCCACTCCGGCTAGTTGTACACATAGGAGACAAACAAACAGGCGATGAACAAGGGTTGCAGTGTTTGTTTTTGTTTTTTCATTATACCTTTCACAAGATATATATATATATATATATATATATATATATATTTTTTTTTAAAGATGAAGATTTAAAAGTTTGCATGAACTAGTTGTCCTTCATGAGTCACAGATAACATATAATGAGGTAATAAGGTGCTTTTGTCACAAAAGTTGTGCAATGTTGATTTGTGCAAGACGTGCATTTAGATATTCTGAGATAATAAGTTATATTCAACTGAATAAAAAATAGGGCCCAGCTGGCATCGAACCCCAGCCTACGGTCTTTCCGCGTGGAGTTTGCCTGTTCTCCCTGTGCATGTGTGGGTTCTCACCGGGTACTCCGGCTTCCCCCCCCCACCGAACCTGCGATGGAGTCAGGTCCTTCCCGTCTCATACGCCATGACCGATGGAGAACAGCAACACTTTGCATCCTTAAAGTGCCCCCCTGCGAGAAACAGCTAGCGCTTAGAATCCAAATTCCTCGACTGCGATGCTGTGGTTGCACAGCACGAAGTGGGACCGGTTTAATAAAATGTCGGTTAACAGCAGCAAGAGGGGACGAGCCTGATGTTACACCGCACTTACGGGAAGGTTTTAAATGAGAGCAGAGTACAAAAAAAACACCCCATTTTAATTTTAATTTTTTTTTAAATCCACTCACCAGTTTTCCTGCATCCATTCCAGGGCTTTGCTGTCATCGAAACGTCGCTCAAAATCAAAACTGCTCCGCTCGCTCTCGTTCATTTTCTTCCGCAATGGGGGGGTTTTCTGGATAGTTTTACCGAGGAGGAGGAAGCAAGGAAGGAGGGGGTTAAAACATTCACCAGACCCACTGGAAGCTACAGGGTGCTTGTTGCCGCTTTATCCCACTCCCAGGGACGTCCTCCCGATGAAGGAGGAGAAGATGCCGTGCCGTGCGGTCCCCGGATAGAGTTTCTCTGTCGCTTACCTCGACGTCGACAAAGCTCGCGCTAGTAGGGGCCTAGCCATTTCCGGCGCAGACTTTCAGAATAAAACGCACTCCAATCCACGGACATTACATTATGTCTATGCTCCAAGCAGCTTTAGCGTATAATTGACCGAGACAAAGAAAAGTATTTAATAATAGCGAATTTATTACATACTTACACTGTTAAGCGATAATTACACGCGGTTTAATTTTATTTTGACATATGGAAATATGAAAGGTTTTGCAACCATTTGTGTGTAGCGCTCTCTCTTCACTCTGTGACTAAAATCCAGTACAACCTATTGCCTTCAGAGTTCACCTAATTAGGAAACAGAGCCCACTTGTGTGTAATTTAATCTCATATAATATTGAACTAGCTGTTCGTTGATGGCTTGAGTGGTTTGCTATAAAACATTAGTGGACAAGAAACATCTTGAGATCCAAGACACATACAAAACAGCCAGATCAACGGTAAAGATGTAGAGACGTTTAAAGCAGTGTTATAGGTCTTACAGGGGATTGTTCAAATCATCGTCTAAAAAAAGCAAAGCAGTACAACACAACTGCAAACCGAACAGGAAATGACTGCCTTCCTGAACTGACAGGCCAGAAAACCCCCAAATTCACAAATTAGTCAAACAAGAAGGCCCAGCATAACTTTAGGGGACCTGCAGAGTTTCACAACCCTGCTGAAAGACCTGTTTTCTGTACAGCTATTAGATATGCACTTCACAAGGCTTGCGGTTTTTTTTGTTTGTTCGTTTTTTTTTTTTAAAAGCCACAGGAAATCCCGTTTTACATTTTGCAACAAACCCTGTGGTGGAAACAGACCACATGTTGAAGAAGGGCGTCAAGGAAGACCAAAATAAAACCTATCTACCTACATGAAAAAGGCTCTGCGTGGTGGAGTTCTAAAATAGTTTCATTACAAAGACACATTTCCTTGCAGTGAAACATGGTGGTGGCAACGTCAAGCTGTGTGGGTGTTTTGACACAGCAGGGACAACCTGGCAGAGTCTGTGTAAGACTTAGGAGTGAGGCAGAAGACTTGCACAATGCAAGTGACTGTCCATTGTCGCTAAATGCTTACACCGGATGCAAGTAAATGACTCGATGCAGCCTGCTGGGTTTCTTTTGATTAAAAACCCTATTTATTCAATCTATTTGGATGATTTGATTCAATTGACTTTGTAAAGTGGCTTCAGATAGCATGTGGTACGAATTGGTGCTATATAAATAAATAAAATAATTGAATTATTCATAGTACAGTAAAATGGTTAAGACAAAGTCCAGACCAGCAACATACAGATAATCTATAGCAAGACTTAAAAACTGATGTTCACAGAACAGTTTAAGCTATTTTGAATATAAATAAGCAAAACATTACTTTTATTCTGAAAGTTTAAGCTCTAGTTTCTTGTGCACACAAGCCACAGACATGAATTTATCTGTATATTATAAAACTGACAGATTTATTGTTCAGAAGAGGAAGTGTGAAGAAATGAACTTTCTCTCCAAATTATATCCAGAGAACAGTCAATTTAGTTTTGTTGAATGAATTAACAATTTAATCACTTAATTGATCTATGATTGAGTTAGACTTATTGCCATAATATTTTTGTTTCTGTTTTTGTGTTGATGATTTTAATTTCCTCTTCTTTTTGCATAATCACGCCACAAATGTTTAATATTGCATGACTGCTGTGAGTGGTTAGTTAGTTTTTACCAACCCACCTTTTAATCTCAAATTATGAATACTCCCCATATGATTTTAAATAGTAAATCATTTTCCTACCATGTGATGCTCCCCGTACTTTTTCTTTTATGATTTCTTAAGTAAATAAAAACACTTCCTCTTGGGGACGCTGAAATTACTTTTTATTTTGTTTGGTATGTTGATTGTGCAAATAGTGTTTGTATTAATTACATTTTGCATCTGACAGATGTTCTCAACTCTTCATTTAGCCACCCTTTTTCATATGGGGGAATTGTTTAAATTTTTTAGATCTACACAATGCAGTCCCTGGCTTCACACACCTGCTCATCTTATCTTTACTGTCTGCTTTTATGGAGCGATCCTCTTATCTGTCCTCGATTTGAACTCACTCACAGACATACTCTTTGATTCTGCGCAGAACGGCACTTACAAAACAACTGGAGCAGCTGCAGTTACATAACATCAGTTAAGTCTGTCTGCCTGAATCGTTCTAAGGAGCGGTGAGCGAGGTGGTCAGACCAGTTTACAGAGATTTGATTCCAGATTTGCACGGCTAAAACATCATAAAGGATTCCTCGTTTGTCAGCTTGAACTTGTGAAATGGTCAAAATTGATTTATATATAAGACATGGAAGATACTACTTGTTTCTAAAAATATATATGATCATGCATTTTCAGTGACATATTTCAGAGATTTCAGTAATCGGACTTTTTGCAGACATTTTTCTCTCTGACCAAGACTGTTAAGTGACCTGCATCGTGGCTTTACATCGAGTCGACACAGCCTTTTGTCAAGCAAATGATTTTCCAATATGTTTGTGAAAACCATGCAATGGTCATAACCCAGAAGCCTTCAGATCAAAATGTTTATAATATGCATGTCAAAACATGTTAAATTGTTTCCTATAATGTGATTGATCTTTTTTTGCTAGTGTTGGGCTTCAGGCATGACTGAGAACAGGGACTGAATTATACAGAGAAAACGTGTAAAAACTCTAAATCCCAGAATGCACTGTATTACCCTGTTTCCACCAGGAAGGAGGAGTTTTACAGCTGGAATCCCCTTGATGTCATAAAGGTAGAAAAATCATAATCTCACCAGCAGCTCCCCATCTGTTCCTACAGATCCATGGACTGTGTGGGACTGCAGGAAAAACTCTTCCTGTTTTTGTTTTTAGTCCCCAGCACCTGATGACATCACAAGGGGCAACAGGAGTCTGAAACAGACAGAAATACAGCACCATCACAGATATTATGCCGACCAATCTTTCAAGACTGATGGATTGCAAAAAAAAAAAAAAAAAACTTAAGTAAACACATTTAAATATCGTTTGCCTTGTGTTTCCTTTTTGCACTGACGAAATCACAATCAGAGCCAGACTCTCTTCTTCTACATGCCGCTAATGCTTTGGACCAGTTAAAACAGCTGTTGTGCAGGGATTCCCCTGTCAGCAGAGGAGAGAGAAGGGATAATTAAAAACACAATTTAACCTCAAGGCCCTGTCCAGTTCACTGAGAAGTACCACAAAAACAATTAGGACCAAAATAAGTTATCTATTTTCTGATAAGAATCAAGAAGAGGTTGTGTTCTGGGTTAAGAAGTCAGCAGACCCAAATGTTTTCCTCCCTGGAGAGCCTCCTTTATTTGTCCTGTCCCAGCTTTTCATTTAGGATTAAATTGAGTAAAAGAGTAACCTTTATTGTAGTTTTGACAATATTAGACCTTTAATCAGCTAAAAGCACTCTCTACAGATTTTATTAATTCCCCTCTGGACTGAGTTCACTGATGGATCATTTCCACTAGAGCCACACTTGTTCTTGCACACCAGTAGGCAAGCTGGGTTAAGTGCCTTGCCCAGGGACACATTGACACACAGAGACTGGAATTCAACCCACAGCTTTCACATTACAAGATTATTCTATCTACTGAGCCATAATCATTGACCAGGCACAAGAAAGAAATCTCTCACACAAGTTTTTGATAGACAACAGACTGATGAGATAAATCATATATTTATTGAAACTAGCTTTTTCATACACAATTTGTACAAATATGCTGTATTTACAACTCAATGTAGCAGATTAATTAGCAGTTTAATTACTGTAATCTCTCCAATGCCAGAGCGAATCAATTGAGTGAAACATGATAATTTTTCTAAGATTGTGGCTAACAGAGGAATAAATGCAAAAAAATAAACTAAAGAAAGCTTTTTTTTAACAGATGCAGAATGCAGAACTCTGCAGTCTTCTTATTGGACAACAGGTGGCAGCAAGGAGTAATTTGTACTGGTTTTCTCGTTTGCAAGGCCAGTAAAGTTTGAGTACCATCCTCAGGACCTTGGCTGCATGTGTCTTTAGTTTATTCCATTTGATTTATATAGTGGCAATTCACAACCCATGTCATCTCGCGGCAATTTACAAAACAAAAAGTCTATTAGCTCGAATCAGAGATTCCAGGTCAGGTACATACATACCCTCCATGTATGTATGTTACAGTTTTGGGCCTTCT
Organism: Fundulus heteroclitus; assembly: GCF_011125445.2. NCBI lineage: Eukaryota > Metazoa > Chordata > Actinopteri > Cyprinodontiformes > Fundulidae > Fundulus > Fundulus heteroclitus. The sequence goes on from NC_046370.1 coordinate 12,642,577, forward strand.
TCCTGGTGCCAGACACCATCGGCGAGAAAATTGCCTTCAAAATCACTGTACTGCTTCCAGTCACAGTGATACAGCTTAATGTCGATTACCTTCTGCCATCTTCTCCAGATAGGAGCCCAATTGTAGGTGAGGAGAGTTCAAATTATTTTTGTTCATTTATTTATTGTATTTCTAAATGCTGCTCAGCCTCTTGGGGGCAGTCTTCGTTGTTCGCCTGATTAATAAAGATGCATCCCTGGACAATAAAACTGTTCCGAATCTAAGTGTTTGAATTTAAGCGGTCTCCATGTGGCATTCCTCCATATACTAGAAAAGATTTTGCTTGACAATCTTCTCAAGGTTGTTATCTTGGCAGCGGGTGTGCCTTTACCTACCGTACGTTTTCCTTCCACTTAACTTTCTAAGATTATACTAATCTTTTCAATATATCTTTTTTTCTGACACACTGAATTCTGGGTTTTCCATCTCTGTAAGCAACAATCGTCAAACTTACAAGGACATATTTCACTCTGTGTGTAACGCATAAGCTTCACTTTCTGAAATCAGTCACCAAAAATATGGAAATATTCAAAATCTTTTAGTAGTAGCATACTTATAAAATATTTAATTTAGTTTGGCAACTGACCGAACAGCTATATGTTTTGAAGACAAAGCCTTGATGTTTACCTAAAACTCATTTCAGGATGAAACCACCGGGCCCACCTGCTGTATCATCCCTTTTTACACCGAGAAGCCTGCCGACTCAATCTGACTAAACACCAGCTGCTTAGTGGTAGCTTGTAATAATCATGCATTTACATCAACAGCAGATTTAAAATTGCATCTAAGTGTCATTATAATTTTTTTTTTAAAGCCATCAGGATTAAAGGAATCAGTGTGGGGACTGTCATATTTGTGAAGCTGAAGGCCAAAATCTGTATCTAAAGTGTAAATATGTCTGAACTTTGACATGTGTGAGCTTATAAATTAGTTTTACATATGCTTCGATTTTTTAAACCGTGGATTAAAATACAAATGTTCTGCTATTCCGACTCGCACACTCTTCATTGTATAAATTTGTTTGCAGTTTTGTATGCATTTGCATCTTCCTTTAATGTGTGACTTGAGTTTGGCTCAAATAACATGTTAATGCTTTAGAAAATATAGCTTAATTCCCTAACTAGATTTATTTATTTTTGCTTTCGTTTTCTCCCAAGAGTTCAATAGTTTATTAGAAGAAACAAAATTCAGCTTTGTTTTTACTCTTTTTTTCTTTATTTTTTCCCCCCATCGTCCTGTAGAGAGGACAAAGCTCCATTACGCATCTCGTCAGACTTTTTTTGTTGTCGTTGTGATCATTCATCCCACTAATACCTCTGCCGTCTTTCACCTCCACCATTCATAATCGTCTTGTCCTCTGCGTTGGAACCACGGCAGATCTCAGTGGGGTGAGGACGACAGAGAGGATTTGGAGATGAGTCACAGATAAAGTGATGAGCGGCTGCTGAAGGGCAAAGTTAACAAATGCAAAATGTCCCCTAGAAAAACAAGAGCTACAATAATGAGCTTAATAACACCAAATACAAACTCAAAGGACACCACCGTGTCGCGTGGAAGTAGGAGATATACACATGCAATGGCAATACAATACATATAGATCAACATCATACAAGGGTTATGTACACATTAGAAAGGTGCTACTGGTATCAAGACCAAACACGGGGGGGGTGGAGGTAAGTGATCAGGAACTAGCACGACTGTAAGTTGTGATTTCAGGCTTGGTTTGTGCAGTAAACAGGACTTTGTTACGTTGGATTGAACTGAAGCAGGGCGAACCGCCCCCGAAGGTGATCTGATTAATGCTTTCACGCTCAGCAATGGCCAGCTGGTGTCTGCTCTCTACAGAATTCAGGTTCAGGATTTTATACGTTCGGCATCGATGGATGGAGCTTCTCCGACGAAGAACGAGACGCCGAGGCACGTGAAGCGGGAGCCCACCTGCCTCACGGGTCTGTCACTTAAACTCACTGAGAGGCTGCCTTGCTTGCGTAGGTTTCTCGTTTTGGTCCGTGTCGAGGATAGAAAAGAAGAGAGAAAGAGAGAGAGAAGGGGGAAAAAGCGAAAGGGCAGAGAGCAGGCGTGGAGTTTTCTTCATATTCGTGTTGGTGGGGGAAATAACGGCGCAGCTATACGGAACGGAAGTTGTGGGATTGAAACAGATCCTAAAGAAGCAGATGTTGTGTGACAGCCAGAAGGAGAGAGTCCAGAGTCAGAGAACAACAAGAAATATATATTTTTTTTTTGGTCCTTTTTTTCTCTTTTTTCCATTTTTATGTTCGTTACAGTTCGGTATTTTGTTTTTCTGTTTGTTACAGTTCCATTTAGAGGTTTGAGATGGAGCCTGAGGCAGGTGGTTGAAAGTACATGGCCCGTAATGGGAAGGCTCAGATGATGCCGTACTGGGCCAGCTCGTGCAGCTCCAGGTGATTGAAGGCCTCCCAGGGGCAGATGACGGTGATATCTGCGAACGGGGTGGAAACGCGAAGCTGCTTAGACACCTTCTCAATCAGTGAAATGAATATTCTAAAACTTACTGTACACTCACCTGTACCCAAGCCCTCCATGCCAGGGATGTCATCTCCAAAGCTGAAAGAACAACAGAGATCACACACTGATCCCCAAGATCTGCAACATCTGAATTAGTAGGAGCTTTAATCGAGGCGTACCCCTGAATTCCTTTCTTTGGAGGCTTGCTCTTGAACTGACGGGTCTGCCTCTGCTTGAACTTGGGCGGGCCCTTGCGAGGAGTGGCGGGGCCTCCGGTTACACGGGTGGCTGACTTGATTTCAGCTTTGGGCGGTTCGAGATTCATTTTGAGCTGTTAGGGAGAATGCGTTCAGGTAAGTTGTCGGGTTTCTCAGATCTCAAATTGCGAAATCTGCAGGAAAAAAAACAAAAAAAAAACTTGTTTTAATAAGTCAGGAAGAAAGAGTCTCACTTGCCCCCTTCACCTGCCTCCAAATCTATACTGATTCGACGTAAGATTTACTGTCACCTCTGGCTGACATTATCAGTTCTAATCCTCTTACAGGCCTGACGTTTTCCCCTAAGTGAAAGTCCCAGGGGGGGTCCACACTGGAGCCTGTCCACCAAAGACGACCCAATTTCCTATAATCCCTGGCTCAAGATAAGAAGTTCTATCCCTCTCCATTTCAAGCTGGTCACACTTGTTTAATCTTGTTAAAACAAGGACGACTGGGGGAATTGCTGAGCTGTGCAACTAAGGTCTAAACGAACAATCTGCTCTGAGTGTCCCGGTTACAATGACTGGCCGGTGCGGGTCTTTTACTCTTAATGTCGTTGGGTTTGGTTTGTAATGAAAACGTGCAGAATTTAGACATCCGCCCACTGTAGTAAAGTTTATATCCTAAAAGAGGCAATTAAGAAGTTTACTTCTTGTTTGTTTATAGTGATATCTTAATTCTTTAACTGAAATATGGGATACTGATGAAGAAATTTGATTGAATGTTAAATACCCTCAGGTGTATAGAAATGTATTTTGGGACATTTTCTTGTAAACCAGGGAGATTTGTAAAGTCTCCCAGAATCTTAATAATAAAAAATCTAAATCAAAAAAAAAAAAATCTAAATCCAAAAGAATTATTGTTTAAATTAATTTCACTGAGCACTACATTGGATCGCAAATGCAACTAAGCAAAGTATATGTATGAAGCTTACAAAACAGCTAAATTACCTAAATTAGTGTCAAGCAAACAAATTATACTTTTACCTGATCTCATATTTTGCTGAAATGGACAATATTACAATAAATATTTAATACTATATACTATAATACTATATTTCAATAGTTTCACATTTATATGAAACTTTTTTTTCTTCTGCAGGAAAATAAATTAAAATGTGCACATTTTCTTCTATTAATCCTATTAATTTTATAATAAAACATACACTAATGTCATCTATTAACTTGTATATATTGGTTTAATTCATTCATAGGGCACCAGTTAACAAGAAATTACTTTCTAGAACACTTATGTACAATAAAGACAGGTTATATCTATATCTAACCATAAACAAATATATAAATAAAATCAATCAAGTAAAATTAGTCCAATAAAATCTAAATTGATCGTTTCAAAATCCTACCCTCCTATTCAAACCTAATTATAACACAAAACAGTCAAATTTCATTTATAATATCAATTGGTTAGATATCACAAATTCTAAATTATCTGCAGGTAAACAGAGATACATGTGGCATTCATATACATGTGGCATTCATTCGTCTGCAGAAATCCCGTTTTTCCCCCGTAATAAATCCACCTGATTTCCAGTGTACTCACCGGATGATTGGTTGAAGCACAACCAGACGAGTGGATGTGAGTGCAGCACTGCTCAGTCTAGCAGACGAGTGGACTTCTACGCTAGGCTCGCTGTGAGGGCCGGTTTGGACCTCAGGGCTTCTTATACCGCGAGTCCTGCAGGAGATTACGAAGGCGCCGCCTCCAAATCTATGACATCAGATCGATTGTTTGGGTTTGGGTCAGTTACATTTTTATTTACAGCACAGTGTTAATGTTGCTTTTTTTAATTATTATTATTATTTTCATATCACTTTGTACTTTAAACCTGTAAAAACTTAGAGCGAAACAGCTTTGATCCAAGGAGTTCTCCCTCATGTTACTTGAAAGGATATTTTTGTTCACCCTCAATGTAAACTGCCTCAAATGTGCTATTCTAAACCCCGAGTAATGTGTTGTAATGTAGGAGTCTCTAGATAGTACTAGCATTACTAAGACTCAATTTGTATATTTTATTATATTTTTTATTTATATATGTATATATATATATATATTTCAATGTGTATTGTATTATTTAATACACAGTTTTTTTTTTGTCTCCCTCTTTTAGAATCTGTCATTTTTTTTCAGGAACTGGGACACACCCATAATTTCCAGGAACGTCTCTGAAGATTCACATCAACACAAGCAGGCAAATTAAACCGCTGATTGAAGAAAGAGAATATGCAGGAGGAGATAACCCAGACCAGATTATGTTCACGCAGATTATCGATGCAGCAGGAAGATTCTTGAAGCTGCCAGTCTCTTCCCTGGCTCTTTGTTATGCAATCCTCCACCATCTGGCGTCTTTTAGTGGAAACTCAGAAAGCTTTCCCCACCAAACTTGTTTTATTGTGACTTTAATGGCTCATTATTAAAAAGTTCCATCCAGTGCCAGTTTACCTCAGTAAAGGGGGAGTGGTGGCCTGGTGGTTAGAGAAGCACATTTGCATTCGGAGAAGGCTTCTAGTGCCTGGTGTGAAACCCACAGACTTCCAGTGCCTGAGCAAGACCCTTAACCGCAGATCGCTCCCCGGGCGCTATCAGCGCTAAGGCTGATGGGTTAAATCCAGATTTTATCGGAAAGTGCACTCGTGATGGCAAACAAAGATTTTTCTTCTTCTAGTATATTCAGACAGAAAGAGAAGTCAAATGTTGGGATTAGATAATACCTTAATGTGAGGTAGATAATACATTTTGGCTGCACCCTTATTCAGGATTTATCACTATAAGTAATTACAAGTCGAACGAAGAATTTTCAGAAATTTTAGACAACATGCCCATTCTGAGGCAACTGGGATTTTAACTCAGGTCCGCTGTTTCAAAGATGCAGACGCCGCTACGCCACCACAGAAGGACAGATGACACCTTTATATCCACCTTTAAAAGAAAAAAAAGAACTTATCATAACTACTGTTTCCACATTTTAAGTAAGTGGTGGCAGGCCCGTATTAAGACAACTCTGGTCAAAAACATCAGACATAATCAAGGGGATTTCTGTAATGTAATTTACTATTTACTAACTTACACAACTACATGTAGGCATATGAGCAGTGATCAATATTCAAATATCTCATTTTAAAATGTTGAAATAAAAAAATCTTGATTTATTTGTCATTTATTAATATTGTGACATCGGTGTTCACAAAACAAATAATGCATGGTCTTTCAACAATTTCAAGTAAATAATATAACAATTTATAAAAAATATATTTTCAAAGATTGTGTCATATGGTGCCCCCCCCCCCCCCCCCCCCCATGGTTGTTGCCCCTGGGCACTGGCCCATTGGCCCTTATGGATAATCCGGCCCTGGTGGTGGCCATATTGCATTGTGGAGCCACTAAGCGAGTTGCAGATTTTGGTAATTATTATGGTAATTATTATTATTTTTTGGCTTCCAAACAACATTCAAAGATCACAGAAAGCTGTGAAGAGAACTGCTATTCTCTTCGAGACATTGACTGTCAAATGACTGTCAAATGACTCCGTCTCTGTCAAATGACAATGTCCCTGTCTTAAGCTGAGACAATAAAGTTAAGCATCACTGATTTGGCTAAAGGTGAGTGCCACACTAAGACTAAGACAGAGAAAGAGCAAGTTAAGAGATGGGAGTGGGAGGGTCACAAAACCGAGACTGACACTGTGACGTGAGGGAGAGACGGGTATTTCTTCAGAGAAGGGGGTGCTGGAAGCGAGTTCTAGGTTCTAGGACTCTGATCAGCCGCGGTTCTTCTGGGCAACCCAAAGCATCTCTGAAGCACCCTCCGGTCTAGAGATGCTCGAGGACTTCAATGCATTCTTTATGATCTGTTTAGTGTGAAAAAAATAAAACCCCTCACGATGCATGCACTGTGTGTGTAAGAAGTAGCATATTCTGGCTTTATATAGTAAAATCTAAGTTCTGAAATTGACAAAAACCTGTAAAGATTTTGTCTTATTTGTAAAAGTAATATATTAAAGATGAACAGATTTCAACCATTATTTTCTTCTACATAGAACTAAAGGTCAAAGAGTCTGAATCTGTGTCTGGAGACACGAAGAACAAAGACTGGGGCTTTTGTTTCTTCATCTTGCCATTTGCATTTTTTGCTCTGTTGTGTCTTTGTTTTGCAGCCAACTTTTTTTTTTTTTCCAGCTCTCCGTGCAGCTGATTGGAGGCCCAGGCAAATCCCTCTACAGGATGATCAGAAGGGACCATGTGTCTGACTCCTTTTTGAGAGAGGTGAATGAACAGAGTGAACATAACAGAATAAATATGAACATAACAAAATAAATATGAACATAATATTCAGCATTCGGACAACTGTTTGGTTCATTCTTTACTCAGTCAAAATATTTGCTGCTACTTAATCTACAAGGAAAGAAGCAAAATATTCTCATATCTGAAATTCAGCGCAATATTTAAAGATCATGTTGTATCAACTATGACTCACTGTGTGAGAAATGTATCTAGTTGGAGATTGTGTGAAGCTCTATATCAACAGGTGAAGTTATTACAACTATTTTGAGTTAGTTTAGGCGTTTGAAGTGCTTGATGAAAAAAATATATACATACTCCAAACTGGACAAGAGACAATGTTCTGCCCTATTAAACCCTGGCTGCACTGGGAACAAACGTTACTTTATGATGAGAACGCAGACACAGGATATAGCATCTTTAGTTTTCCAATCATTAAAAACAAACAGCCAAGGAAATACATTTACCTTTTTCAAAGTTTATGACATACTGTACCACCACAGGGCCCCGATCTTGGCTCGGTATGTTTCATGCTGTACTTAAATATTTCCAGGTATAATTTTTTTGCAGGAGAACATTTTGAACTTATATATCCTTCTCGTTAAATTCCTTGTTGTGAAATCATTTTTTCCCAGTAACTCCTTTTAAAAAAGTGAAACTTGTATATTATATTCCTTCATTGACACAGAGTGACAGTGGCATAGGAGTTAGGGAGTTTGTCCTACTATTGGCGGGTTGCCCATCATTAAATTGCTATATAAGTACAAGCCATTTATATATTTCAAGTGCTTATTTCTTTTAATTTTGATGATTATAACTGACAACTAATTAAAACCACAATTTCAGTATCTCAGAAAATTAGAATATTGTTAAAAGTTCTAATACTGAGGACACCTGGTGCCACACTCTAATCAGCTAATTAACTTAAAACACCTGCAAAGGCCTTTAAACGTTCTCTCACTCTAGTTCTAGGCTACACAATCATGGTAAAGACCGCTGACTTGACAGCTCTCCAAAAGACGACCATTGACGCCCTGAACAAGGAGGGCAACACACTTAACAGAGAGGCGAAGGGAAGGAAAAGGTGTGGTAGAAAAAGGGTGCAAGCAAATGGGATGACCGCACAACTTTTACATTATATTTTAATCGTATGACCGGTATTTGGTAAGTTACATGTGGGGTGACAGTGGTGCAGGAACTAGGACAGGGGTGTCAAACTCATTTTGGTTGAGGGGCCGCATACAGCTTAATCTGATCTCAAGATGGCCACACAAGTTAACTCATTGCAAGATTAAATAGAACTAATAAATGTGGACTTGTTGTTGATTTTTATATTAAGTTAATTTCACTTTTACACAATATATTATGAATAACCTCAGCGTTTTTAAGAAAAGTATGTGCAATTTCAACAATACTTTTACTCAGTTAAACATTTACTTGTGCATTATGCATAAGAACTGATCACAGTGATTATACAATGTTGAAAAGCATTTATTCACATTTTTTTGGAACTTAAAAACACTGTCCTGCGTGACAAAATACATCAAACAGATAAAAATTAAGAAATGATTTGAATTTTTCCACACCTGAAGCTTAATCTGCTAATTAAAACACAGCATCCCTCGTGGACAATATAGGAACTGCATATTTTCAATTAAACGAAGTACCGGTACATGGTTTTTTTTCAATAATTGTTTTATCATTCTCTTCCTTTTATCTTGTCCACTTGTGAAAGTCAAATTTGATGAGCTCTTTGTGGCATCTTTTTTTTTTTATAATGCTAATGCATTTAGCCACAGGGCCGGACTAAATTGTTCGGCGGGCCGGATGCGGCCCGCGGGCCGTATGTTTAACACCCCTGAACTAGGAGATCATTCCGTACCCAGTGTGTTGCAGGCTCGAACCCCCACTCCATTTGTCTCAGTTGTTGTGTCCTTGAGCAAAATACTTGACCCGCTTTGCCTGCCGTTGGTGGTCAGAGGGCCCGGGGGCGCCTATTGTGTTGCAGCCCCACAGCTGTAGCTTATCACCCTCAGTGTGTGAATGTGTGAGGGAATAGATGAATGTAGTGTGAAGCGCTTTGGAGGCCTTGGACTTGATAAAGTGCTTAACAAGTACAGCCCATTTACCATTAAAAAAAAGTCAAGAGTTGAATTGTCTTAACTTGTTGAGGTTGAAAAGAGAAAAAAAAAACCCCAAAATTTAGCACTTCACCCTAAAGCACTCTAAAATGAAAGTATACAGAAGCATTGTTTTAGAGTATATGAATCAAAGCATGACTACGCAGCTTTGTGTCGGATAATTAACATACATTGCCATGACGCAAAGTGAAACTCAAGCCTCGGCATCAGGGCTAATCTGTCTCAACATTATCCTGCGCCGTCAGAGTCATCGGGTTCAGTCTTCTGTGTACCAACAGAAAAATCCGATCCGTGAACCACATCAGGGCATCACTGTGCAAGGCTGGAGATCTAGCTTAGAGGACTGCATAATTAACCCTGTTCAGCTGTGTGACTGGGCTAATGGTGACTCAAGGTCACTGTCACCTAGGTGAACTGGACCTCGGGGACTTCAGGCTGTTTGCTGCATTCATCAGCAGAGCGACTGACAGACCTCCGTCACTCCCCTAAATCCTATTAACACCATGAGAACATCGACGTTTTGGAAAATGTATATTTCAAAATGCAATCCTGCGACACAGAAAGCTAAACTTTTTTCGGTTCTTTTAACGATCTGTAAAAAAAAAAAAAAAAAGTCTAAAAATACGTATTTAAGGTTCTTGTTTGCGATCTCTGATCTCTTAACATTCCCTAAATGAAAGATAGTGGAGAAAAATCGGCCTAATTGTTTTATTATTTGAGAAGATTTCCCAGATGTAAGCTGGAACCGCAGCCCTGAACCATGAGAGTGTGTCCACCAAGGTTCCCCCTAATTTTTCATGTCTCTGGTCAAACATACAAACTCCCTGAGAGTTCACTGAACCACTGAGAGGAACACCAGGCATGCAGACTATCCATCCAAAACCTGAAATCGTAAGTTACACGACTTATTAAAATAATTCAATTTCAGCAGTAATTTTCTTTAAGTTACTTTAGTAATGAAGCTCACATACAATGAGAAAGACATAAATCTTGTTGTTTTATGTGTTGTGTGGTATATTGTGTCAATGTGTGGGTCCCACTCTGGAAAGATTAAGACATATACACCTTTCAGAGGTGAACTTTTGTTCACATTAAAATACTTGCATTTTGCACAATTTGTGCTGTGCAGCACAGTTTAAAACAGTGTAAATTCCTGTAACTGTAAAATATATATTGCTATATATTGGACACTCCAGTATTCACAATTTGTTCACCTGATGAGCCAATTTTATTGGAGAAAACTACACCTCATGATTGCTGCAACTTTCACATGCCACGCATGCCACACGGGCACCACTGCTGCAGTTGTGATGCAGCTGCGAAATATCACAGTATGATGCAAGCACATCATTATTGGGTCATTCCCGGTGCTACCCCATGCAGACCCTTTGCTCACCTTGGCATATGGAATGCTTGAACTGATAGCACCCGATGAGCTACTTTCTATTTTGTTTGGCTAATAACTCAGGTACCACTTCAGGACACTCAGTGCATTGAAATATATAAATTCCAGATGTTCAGTTGATCCTTATATATATATATATATATATATATATATATATATATATATATATATATATATATATATCTATATAGATATATCTAGATAGATAGATATAAGAACGTTTTAATTTGTTATATTCCGGTTCCTTCTGCTTTGTTATGATTGGAATTATTCAGATAATTACTCATTTTAATCAGAACTTAGAGGTTTGTTTGGATATTTGAACAATTTCCCTCTGCACATGGAACCCCAGAAAGAAAAAAAAATTAAACCTGTAAGTTAAAATAAATAGAAAAATTTTATTTAAATAAATAAAACTATAAGAGAAACATTCTCCATGCTAACTAAATGTCAAACAGATGATTTTAAAAAAGTGTTCACTTATGATTTATAGCTACAGCGATGACATTGAAGTATAGACAACATATTTTCCCCCCACAGTCACAGCTTTGCACAAATTAAAGAGACACAGTGCAGTTTCATGCATCAATGAAATGCTGACGGTTGGTTCAACATGTCATGCTCACGTTTGTAATCTACTTCAAATCTACTTAGCTTCAAATCAGCTGAGGACTTACTCTTAACTGGAAACACATTTTATAGTAAAACTGTTGTCAAAATCTGTGGCGGCAAGATAAAAAGCTCCATAACACAGTTAAATATTCAGCTTTCACAAAGGCTGAATCTGACCAGACGAGGTAGACGGGAGTCACCATCTGACACTTCACAGTAAAGCGTCACTTCTTTTTCAGCAGCTTGATCTCCATCTTAAGGTATGCTTTGAGATTGTCATCAAGAACGTTCTCCTCTATGGCGGCGAGTGCTTTGTCTCCTCCGTCCTGATAATAGGCCAGGAGTTGCTCCGCGTGTTCGATCCAAACACAGTTATGGCAGCCGCTCATGCAGCAATGGGTGGGAGCGGGTGGGGGTCCCTGCTTGGGGGACCAAGATGAAGAGGAGCCGTGGTTCTGCTCCGAGGAGGAAGTCTCAGACGGGCCGGCCTGTGCAGGAGGAAGGGCGGATTCTGGTCCGGTTGGCGCGGAGCGCAGGATCCCACAGTGAAGACAACGTCTCCAGGAGTGTAGAGGACAGAGGCTGGCGCGAAGAGCTCTCACGTGTAACAAGGAGAGGAGGAAGAGCTGGAAAACACAACATTGCTTTAAATATTCATCAGGTTTTATATGTTAAAGGTGAAGAACAGTAAAAAAAATAGCAAAAAAGCTACAATCATTTACTTGTCAATAAACTAATAAAAACCAACAAAGCTTAACAAGTAAAACTAAGCAATCCTGTCTATATAATGCTCTGCCTCTTGTCTTAATCAGATTTAAATCGACCTCTTATTACAGAACCGCATTTAAAGCCCCTCTCGGTAAAAAATAAATAAATGTTTTTAACCTTCTTGTTAACGAAGGAAGGGATGAAAAAAGCTGAGTTGGTCCAGTAGTCAACATTATGTATGAGCATTTAAATTTAACTAAAATGAATACTTACAGCTGGTTTGCAGAGTTTATTTAATTTTAATTTTATTTTTTTATAACTGTTTCTTCAAATTAAGGTGCAGGAACCCATTCTCTTTTACTAGTTTTGTGTAGTATTTTAATTTTCTGAGAAGCTGTTTTCATAAGCCAGTACTGTTGGTCTTGTAAAAAGAGTTAAACTGAATTAAAATTAAACCTGAGCCATGCCAAACTTTCACTATTTTGTGACATTTTAGATGGAAGCGGAACACATCTTTTATGCTTTTAACAGTAACAGTTCATTAGCTAATAATGGCTAATCTTTTTTTTTTAACGTTAAAACATTAAAAGGAACACTTTTTAATCGGACTAGCCTGTAACATCAGCTTTTCAGTTTCACTTTCTCTCTGAAATCCCATCGATCGTTACTATTTTCATCACATGGTGTGGCATCATTTTGCTTCTAACCATGTCAGTATGAATATCCAGCAGGATAAACAAAAAAACATAAAACCACCTTTGACTCAAAAGATTAATGCACATGTTTGGGTTATTTACAGTTTTGCTTTTCCTCTTATGGTAAAATATATAAACACTAATGCACGGATAGTCAAAAACCTTCCTAGTTTGTTTATGTTAAAAGTTAGAATGTTCCATTTAATAATTTGTCTGTTAGTTTAGTATCATTCTGGAAGATAAAACCTAAAGGCCACATATTCCTTTTAACATAAAGGTAGTAATAGCAGCTATTACTTTTAAACGTCAGTAAAAGTTACTCTAACAGAAACAAACCAGGTGTTAGCTTAGCATCCAACCTTGTGTAAAGACACCGACGACCACCTCCCGGATGTCACACCGAAACTAAACATCCTCCCGGTTTGCAGGTCACTCGGTTACCTGTCCTTTACTTTCATGTCCTTATAACTAAGGTTGTTATTATCCTTCTTTCTTTTCGGATTAGACAAATTACCGATTTTGGGACCTTTAAAAATAAGTGGCGTCACTTCAGCTTTGAACTTTCCCCTCTGACGAACAGCTGTAAACAGAGACGATGATTGGACGACTGAAAACAAAGTAGCCAATCAAATCTTAGTTCTTTGCAGGTTAAACCAATGGGGAACCGTTGGTAGGCGGGTGCAACACGATGAACGGCGCCTCTACTTTCTAGCCGCCAGATGGCGATATTTTCACATCTTAATTTAGAATGGTCTTCACTTAAACGTCAAATTGCAACATGAAAGGATCAAATTCAGCTATTTAGATGCACTTTTTTCATTTTAGTAACTAAATAATAATACACATATAATAATAGTGAGACATAAACAGAGGTATATCAATCTTGTATATACAAGTATGTATTATTTAGATTTACATCAGTAACACCTCACAAATTTATTTTAGTCAATGTTTATGTCAAGAATCAGAATTCATTTGAGCTCCATATTCTGTTATTGTTGTCCAGAAGGGAACATGTTGTCTTAATTGGACGGAGTTGAGTACATATGTCTAATCAGTGACAAAGAGTGTCACTTACTGCTGAGGACAAGCAAATAGTTTTTAATTCAGCTTCAGCATTCTATAATTGTTATGACTTACTGACTCGTAGATGTAGTGCTCACGAGATGCATTGTACACTTTATCCCCAAAATTGTAATAATTTTAAATTTTAAGATCTGACTAAACTCAACATGATAGAGATTTTACATTTAAGCTGCTCATTAGTCATTCTTTGTTGTTTTTTGTGTTGTTTGCTGGTGATGACTTAAATTACAACTTTAAGAAGAGAGGTGACTGTTTTTTATGTTACTTTCAAGATTAATGGAAAAGTAGAAAAACAATTAGTATGTGGCTAATGAAAAAAAGAGTTTCTTTTGTTGAAATTCTTTGTGAATATTATGTGGAAATATATATAAAGCCTGTTGTAAATAGCTTATGTTTAAAAATATATATAGAACCAGTTTGGATGTCCTAAAGAGCCCAGGTTAATTTACCGCTCTGCCAATTATCAAACATTAAGTAGGAAGATATAACATGTTAAGTAGGATGATGGTGTAACAGGCTGATTTGTTTCCAACAAAAAAATAAATAAATAAGATTTTAGATATGAGTTTATTTAACTTGGTTTCCCTGTGGTCTGGAGAAAATAAAATTGAAGTATTTAGAAATAATGAATGGGGACGGGTAGCAAGTCTGAAAACATCGTCCCAATAAAATATAAGGGTGACAACATGATGTTTGAGTATTTTGCCGCCAGAGGAATTTGTTCACCTCACAAAACAGATGCCATCATGAGAAATTAGCATTATGTCGCAACATTGACCTAAACTCTCAAGGCATCAGCCTGGACGGTAAAGCCTAGGCCAAAAAAAGCTGTCTTTTAAATGTCCACATACCCTAATCATACCACCAAATTATTAACAGAGTGGCTTAACGACAGAAAAGTTGATGTTTCAGGTGTGACTGTCACAAACTGTCATCTAAGTCAAATAAAAAAAAAAAGGTGTGTGCTATCAAGGTGCCCTACAAACCTGACTAAGTTAAACCAATTCTGTCTGGAGGATCGGACGCGACACTAAAACAAAACTGTTGTAAGAAACTGTGTGAGGGTACCCCAAAAAGGTTTCACCCAAGTAATACAAATTAAAAAGAAATACTGAGGAAATTTCAAGTTATGCACTTGATTAAAGTAAGAGAACAGCTTTGGTGTTTACAAATGGAGAAAAAAACGATGGCAATCCAAACTGAAGTAAAAGGCAAAAAAAGAAAGGGAATGCATTGTACATGAATATCTGCTGTGTTGTGATGAAAATGGTGTGCGAGGAAGCCGCAGACCACATGATGCTTCCGGTTCTGATTTAGGAAACCGAGGCCTAAACCAGCAGAAACTTCTGAATGATCAGAGCTTCTCTTCAGTCACTGGCTCAAGTTTCGCTACATTGTGTCTGAAAGAGCCCCTCTGAAGCCAGTTTGGTCAGCAGGGAAGCTGAAAGTGAAGCCTCCTCTGATGTGGTTATTCTCTGTTGACGATGCCAGCCCCATCATGCGTTTGAGTCAGTCAGCGAAACATGTCGAGGTGAGTCTGTGTTTGCGCTGTGAGCTGGCTTCCCCACAGACCTCAGCGTTTGTGTCCATGGTGATGAGCTGTGTTATCTCCCCTGGGATTTCATCAAGAGAAGAAGCGCAGAGCTTCATATCGCAGAGCCAACCGCCACGGAGGAGAAACAATCCGACTTCAGGGGGGTTAGCTGTGCAAACACCCGCTTTAACAGATGCAGTCATTACAATAAGCTTGTAAAACAGCTCCTCCAACAATGGTCTGCTATACAAGCAGGCAGCTCAACGTTCATATTTCACCGCAAATATATCAAACCAACAACAGTATTAACTCTATTATTAAAGAGACCATCAAAAAGACATTACAGGGTCATTTGATCCTTATACAAATGTATTGGTTCATGGAAATTCAAACAAACTTCACAGATGACAGTGTGCACAAAAATTACAATTACATGTTCTAAATATCTATTCAAGTGGCTAAAATACGGCATTTGACTCACTTTTTTAATTTGATATACAATGTATGAAATCATAACAGCACAAGGCAGAACAAGCTTATTCATGCAGGACTCAAGGGCCCTTCATGCAAATTCTTATAGAGTGAAGCCAGTAGCTTCTTTTTGTCAGAAAATGTTTTTTTTGTTTAGTTTTTTTACGGCAATCATTAGATTGACCATTGTTCAAGACAAAAAAAGGACAGTTACTGAAATTCAGTGAAGGTCTAAGAAAAGGTGTTGTATGACACAATGTGGTGAATTCTTTTGTAGCTATTTCTAAAGGTCTGAAATACTTCAGAAGTTTTACCATAGTGTCGCCCTCAGATGTGGAAAACAGGTTAGGAAGTTGAGGAACAAGCGAGGACCCAGTCAGATTCAAACTTGCCCCTCACTGGATGCACCGGTGTCGCTGTCACTAGTGAAGAGAGGTTAACATCGGCGTCAAATGTAAGGTCGCTCACCAAGAAAGAGAAAATGTTGACGGAAGTTTACAAATGCCCCCAAGCCAAATGCCTTCTGGAGAAAGTCTTAAAGGCAGATGGGATTAATTTTGAGCTGTTTGGCCACAATGACAGGAAAAATGTTTGGAGAAGTCAAGATGGGGCATTCAAGTGCAAATAACACTGGACCTACTGTCAAGCTCAGTTGTGGTGGTTTCATAGAGTTGGGCTATTTGAACAAAGTGGGTGGAACAATAAAGAACTAGAAACGTTCAACTTCTGAAGAAGTTGAAGAAGGCGCCCGCCTGGTGGTGCGCGTAACCGTCAAAGGCAAAGCTTCCGAGTTCCTTGGTCGTAGGCTTCTATCGCTTGGGGATTTTAAATCAAATCTTCTGAGTGTGAAAAGGATTTGTCTTCGTCAAAACCAGCCGACAGGAGAAGGTCTGCATCCAAGCAGCATGGAAAATTGGTGTTATTAAAACATGATTAAATACTTCAATGTAGCATGAAAAAATGAAATATGTGAATAAAAATGATAAAGGCATTACAAACTACTAAAGGAAGTACAAACTCTGTGAAGCAGAAGTTGGTGAGACCTTCCTAGAGCTACTTCCGGTTAGCAACATGTTAAGCGTTAGCTGCTAACATGGTTGTGTCCAGTATCACCGGGTGATTGTACTCTGTTAGTTTGGTCCAAATCCTGTACTGGGAAGTTCCTCAAAAAGGGTGCCAATACTTAATGTCACCAAAGCTCACCAAAGGCCATGTGTCAGATCGGCCTCCTTTAGCAACTAAGCCTCACCAAATCTGGGCCCAGAACTCAACATTTGACAAAAATGGTGTGTAGTGCCATTTCCCACAGGTGAGTGGTGCTGTATTGGCCGGGGGGTAGTTCTTGCTGTTGCAATTTTTTCATCATTCATTCATTTATATCAGTTGTTCACATTGTTTATTTGTTACTTGTAAAAAATAAATAAAAAATATTGGGTACCCCCAGCGGGTTGCGAACCTGCGACCTTTGGTGCACCAGTCCAACACCTAAACCACTGTACCAAAAAAAAGTGCCATGCTGAGGTCTGTATTTTTGCGAGGTCATCTGTGTCTAGGAAGTGGTTTTGAGAAGTGGTTTTTGGTTAATTTTGTCACCACGGTAACTTTAAATGGCGTCAAGTACAAAAAGCCCGCTTCACGGCGTCGAGACGAACGTTTTGATGTATAGTATGTGGGGGTAGACCCTACGGTTCGGCCTGTATTAACGGTGATGGACCCTTATTAGGTGCATAACATAAGGCCTCCGCCATGCATTTTCAATGCATAGGCGGGCGCCTAATAACTACCGTAAAATTCTTTTCACTTCAAATCAACCAAAAGATGGCTGAAACACAGAGACAGCTGAATGTTTCAAAATGACAGCGATCCCAAACACATATCTAATGTGGTTTTGCATTTAAAGCAATAATGGTGATATTATGCTTCTGCGATGGCCTTGATCTCCTCCCTGCTGAACATTTTTGGACTGGGCTTACATAGAGGCTCCAATTTAAATGAACTTGACCAACCAATGATGACACAAAGCAAAATCATCATATCTTACAGATCCAAGACCAAGACATTTTACGTCTCCCAAAGGGTAAAGATGGTGCATTAAACACACAAAAGGACTAAAATGATCACATAGTCAGACAGAAAACAAACAAACATTTATTACAGGATTATTTCTTACGATGGAAGATATGTTCCAGCAGAGACAATTTCATATATCCACTAAATTATGACATTCTCAGTGATGTGGGTTTATATTCAATTGTTGCCAGAGCCTTTTTTAATCATCTTGTTAGAGGCCAAGAAGGTCTGTCTTTTCTATAAAAAACCACCTCCACCTGAGGTCAACTCTAGGAATAATTAAAAATCACGTCATGTCCTTCAAAGAACATTTGGCATAAGATTCCTGAGGGCCAGAGTTTTATACACTTTGACTCTTCTAATGAGGTCTCATACTCAGAAAAAGCAATCCTGGGAAGTTCTTAAGTGATACCAGGTAAATGTTTGGCCCACATGCAGAACACACACTCAGGAGAACAGACTTCGGTTTAGTAAAAATAATGATTTATTTAAAGGAGGACCAAACTGGAGGTTCTGCAGCCGGATGGAATGGAGCGAAGCAGAGCGGAGCCTATGGAAAAAGGAGAGGTTAGTGGATGGTTTGTGAGCAGGGGAAATAACACAAGGGACAGGAGCTTACCACAAGGGCAGCCTTCTCCTTTTGAACTCCTCCAGAGGCGTCTGTGACCGCGAACACCTGCGGGTCTCTGCCCCCCTACAATCAGCCTTCACCTGTTGGAGAGAGAGGGAGAGCAGCAGCCAAACACAGACCCTGACAATAAGTAAGTTCGGGAAAGATGAGCCAAACATGGGAATAATCTGTAATCACAAAAAGTACTAAAAGTGTATAAGCTAGGAAAGATAAAACAGTTAAGGATTTTGAAACATTTTCTGAAATCGTAAGGGATCAACATCCAGTCTGTTGTCAGGATTTGTGCAGGATTTGCTTCATCACCGAAGGCCCTCCTGAATGAGCTGACAAGGGACCAGCATTTTTCAATCAATCGATGCACATTCACATGTACGTGTCTCTTGATGTATGTCCTCCAGCAGAGGTATCAGACAACAGCTGTTAAATGGCAAAGTCTTGCATCTCAAATTAAACCCTGAGATAAAGCAAAAGCTTGCTAAGAGCTATGGCTGCTGTTTTAAAGCTTTCAGAGACGTGCGTCTGTCCTCTTGATGGACTCTCAGCACCAGCGTTGTCCTGAGCGCACAAAGACTGCACTGTACGCAGCCACAGCACGCTCATAAATGACTGATGGTGGCTTCCAGCCGTCACCAGAAAAACATTTGTGTTTGAGAGAAAAACTCAGGAGACCGGCCTGTACGGCTAGAAGGGGTGGGCAAAATAATCGTCATGACAATGCATCGCGATTCTAATTTTCGTGATCTACTGCATCGATTCTTGACGCCAAGTATCAATTATTAATATAAAAAAATAAATAAAATAAAATTGCATGAATGGTTGTCGAACATCAGCCAAAAACAAGTGGAATACAACTTCATTAGTATAAAGGACCACTGAGGCCATGTAAACGGCACGGATTATCTTTGTTTTGTTATTTTAAGTTTTATAAATCCTAAGCACTTTTTGTCAGTGTGTCCACTCCAGTAATAGTAATATTTGTTTTCATGGCAATACCTCCAAAAGTCATTTCAATAAATACAGCTATGTATAAATTCAGTTTCTTTCAGATATGTATCAATTGAAGACACTATCCAGATCATACACAGCCATTTAGCCACTGGTAATGGCTGTATTTTTTCTAACAGTGTTCAGTGAAAATATCGCAATGCATCGTGATACATAGCATTAATTCAAGTATCGTGATGCATCGTGATAGAATCGGATCATGGCATGTGAATCGTGATTCGAATAGAATCGTGACTTCTTTGGTAATACCCACCCCTAACGGCTAGGGGTTTTACTGCGCATAAATATAGCGAAAGAGAATAATGTTCATAGGATACAATAAATAACGCTGCTCAGAAATCACTGCAGTTTGTGAGATTTAGTAAAGTTTTCGCAAACAGGCTGAAATTGGACGGTTGCCTCCGATTTCAGCCTCTTTGTGGTCGCCGTGACCTGGATAACTGAAAATATGCACAGGCATTTTTGTTAAAGTGTATTGTCAGCTATACTTGTTTCAATAAAAAGCTGATGAATTTCATTTACACTATAAAAGGACACATGGCATTTCCCCCTCATTGTTTGATGAATTAACTTTACCTGTTTTGAGTTCTGTTAGGATTACCAACATTATTTCTACATGCTAAATGCAGGAATAATGGGAGAACGTTCATAGAACTTTTTTTTCAGTCCACATTTCCCTGTCTTTAGTAGAATTGCCTTTACAACTACATGAGTTGTGTCAAATGTTTCGTGTCTCTTCCCATGAGGATCCATTCAGAGGACCTGTTTACAGGGTACGAAATGAACAATTGCCAGACGTCAAATGTGAGTAAATGTTCCGTTTGGCGAGTAAATTTCAGAGGGCCAGCTGCCACATGGCGAGTAAATGTTTGTACCAAATAAATCGTGTTTTTCAGTCATTATTTGGGTGGATGCTTCTTGATGTTCCTCTGTTGTCAGCTCGTATGACAACGAACGCACACGTACACAAACACTTGCACATGGGACGCCTGTTTATACCCAAGCACTAACTGCCTGGTTTATGTCTTGAGACGTGAGAAGTTAATGTTGTCTTCAGTGTTTTCATGTTTTTTGTTTTTTTTTTGCTGATCATATTTGAGATGTTAACTTTTATCTCCTTCAGCAAAACAGTCCACAAGAAGAGCTCTACTTAACAGCAGTGGTGGTTTTAGACCAAATTTACCTGGGGGGCCATGGTGGGGCCAGTGGTTTTTTGTTAATGGGGGCACAGAATAAAAGAAAGAAACACAAACAATACAGGGCAATATTCCATTGTTTAATATATTAAGTGAGCCAAAGAGCCACCTCTGGAACTGCAGGCTGCAGACCCCTGATCTAGCAGATGAAAACTGTGGTCCTATTTTAGTATGGCTGAAGCTAAAACCGCAGCACCTTAATTTTAAATTTTCACTTAAATGTTATGAATTAATCAGAAGCCTGCCATACCATGACCTCATCATCTGGGTTTTCCCAAATTGTTTAAAAGCACAGTCTTATAAACTTATAATACTTATAAAAGGCGTAGTATGGAAACTTAAGAATTTAAAAATAGCAACAACAAAAAAATCTATCTCACATTTTTCGGACATTTAGCGAACATAAACAATTTTGGTAATCCTTAGTAATGTAAAACAGGTAAATTTAGCCTGACTAAACATATGACAGAGAGGAAGAAAGGTTGCAGAGTGTTTAAATGTCTGGTTTCAAAAAGACGTCTCTGTGAACACTTCGATCAAATGTAGCTTTAGCTTTACATCCAGATGTTCAACACAAAACACAATTGATTGGATTTTGAGCAGCCAAATACAGAAATTTATTTGACAGCCAAAAACTTTAAAAAAAAAATGGAGGTATGAGGAGTGAGAAACTAAATAAAAGAGCAGTTGCCACAATAGTCTTGCTGAGAACTACAGAAACCATTTCATTTCTGGGCAGAGGAGCTGATTGTATGGACCGGTGGCAGAAAAGTGGTAATTTGTAGAGTCATAAATAAATAAATCATATCCTACTTTAAAACCAGAACTTTACAGAAACAAAGCAATAAGAAAAAAAGCATAAATAACAGAGCTTCTTGAACTGGGGGAAAAAAAGAAGAAAGTATTACAACAAACATCAAAACATCGGATCATTTTGTGACGCCTCACACTCAGCTTTCCCGAACCAACTCATCAATTTTTGTAATGACTCTCACATTGCTACTAAAGCTCTCCCCCAGAGGACGAGTCGATGAGGACAAACAAGGCAGAGATACAGAGGAAACATCCAATTAAACCTGTAGCGTGGAGGGGTGTTATGGGAATTCTGAACAGATAACTGACTTCCCTGAGTTACTGAAGAAGGAGACGGTGGAGTGATGACTCCACCGTCTCCTTCTTATAACAAGGGGTGTTTTGCATTTAGCAACAGCAGCTTCCGGTAAACATGTCAGGGAAACTGGTCCGCAATGTGATGAAGCAAAACATTGCAAACTGAAGTCCGGACTGTGAGCACCTACTTCCTGGTAGAGGTTTTTTTTTGGCTAATCAGGGAAGGGGGTTATTTCTGTCACAACTAGTTCCGCTCATAACTAAAATAAAACAGATAAGAACTATGAATGAATAGTCAATGCTTTAATGACTAAAGATAGAGCAATATAACACAAAATACAAAAAGCATAAACAGGAACATGAGACATAAAGAGTTTAAATCTCTAGTTCTATGATGCGTATGATGATTTGATAAGGTTTTTGTTGTACTACATCCGGCGGCGCCACCCGAGGCAGCGGCTACGCATACAGCTCCGATCAACTCTCGACATTTTTCATAAAAAATGCAGCCAAACTCGCTAGAAATCTCTCATCTACCCAGCCGATCAGTACTTGACCACGCGCGCCCGTTGGAGTTACGGTCATGTAGCGTTTTTGGACTTCTAACTACTGCTACGCTCGACTGTTTCCACGCCGACAGAAACAAAGAACTCAGCGGTAAGACCCGAGGAGGCGGACTCTGCGTTTACATCAATAACACCTGGTGTAAAAATGCCAGAATAATCACAAGTTTTTGCTCTCCAGACATTGAGACCCTGATTAGCTGATAGCTGCAGACCTTTTTATCTGCCTAGAGAGTTCACTGTCATTATCACAGCGGTTTACGTCCCTCCGAGCGCTGATACAAATGAGGCCATGAGTGTCCTCTATCGGACTATCTCTGAGCTGCAATCTGCACACACGGAGGGCGTTTTCATCATTGCTGGGGATTAACCAAGCAGATATGAAAACTGTTCTTCCTCATTTCTACCAACACGTGGATTTTGCAACTCGGGGAGAGAACACTATCCAGGAGCTTTTCCATGACGGTCACAACACCAGGAGCACGTGGAAAGGCATACGAGCGATCACTGAATACAACATGCCCTCCCCCCGTGGGTGAAGTTGATGCTGACTTCCTTAACGGACTAAATAACTTCTTTGGGAGGTTTGAGGCACTAAACAGCACTCCAGCAGTGAAAGCTGTTCCCCATCAGGAAGAAGAGGTCCTCTGCCTTGACACTGCCGACGTGTGGAAGACTTTGAGGAGAGTCAACCCGGGGAAGGCCCCAGGTCCCGACAATATACCTGGACGGGTGCTCAAGGAGTGTGCAGGTCAGCTGGCTGGTGTCCTCACAGACATTTTTAACACCTCGCTGTACCAAGCCACAGTGCCAGCATGCTTTAAGTCTGCCGCCATCATTCCGGTGCCGAAGAAACCTCAAGTCACCTGTTTTAACGACTACCGGCCTGTTGCACTGACTCCCATCATGATGAAGTGCTTTGAAAGGCTGGTAAAGGAACACATCGTCTCCAGTCTCCCCCAACATTCGACCTGTTCCAGTTTGCCTACCGGCGGAACCGCTCCACTGAGGACGCCATCTCCTCTGCTCTTCACCTGAGCCCATCATCCCACAGCATCTGGTGGGAAAACTGGAACATCTGGGCTTCAGCACACCCCTTCGCAACTGGCTGCTAGACTTCCTCACCAACAGACCTCAGTCAGTCCGGGTCGGACAGAACACCTCTGATGTCGTCACCCTCAGCACGGGCTCCCCTCAGGGCTGCGTCCTGAGCCCCCTGCTGTTCACCCTGATGACACACGACTGCGTCCCCAGGTTCACCACCAATCACATCGTGAAGTTTGGTGACGACACAACGGTGGTGGGCCCGATGATTAGAGACGACAACGATCAGGACTACAGAGAGGAGATGGAGCAGCTGGTGGGCTGGTGCATAGACAACAGCCTCATCCTGAACTCGGAGAAGACGAAGGAGATCATCGTCGACTTTAGGAAGAACCAGCCTCACCACGCTCCACTGCTCATCAACAGCTCAGCTGTGGAAGTGGTCAGCAGCACCAAGTTCCTGGGGGTGCACATCACGGTCAACCTCAGCTGGACTGTGAACACCACGTCACTGGTGAAGAGGGCCCAGAAACGACTGTACTTCCTGAGGATGATGAGGAGAGCCCACCTGCCCCCGCCCATCCTTACGACCTTCTACAGAAGCACCATAGAGAGCATTCTGACCAGCTGTCTCTCTGTGTGGTGTGGAGGCTGCAGTGCCAACGACTGGAAGAACGTGAGGAGAGTGGTGAGGACAGCAGAAGGGATCATTGGGGCTCCTCTTCCCTCCATAAAAGTAATTTCATCTTAGCGCTGCGTGTCCCGAGCCCGTAACATCATCAGGGATCCCTCACACCCCCACCATAGACTGTTCTCCCTGCTGAACTCTGGGAAGGTCCACCAGGTCCACCAGGTACATACAAAATGACAAATAAAGTTGTCTAAGTCTTAGTTTGTTTGTTTCTGCAAAGAGATGCATGATTGTAATGAGCCGAGCAGCAAGGACAGTCAGGCACAGGTATATTTTCAAAAACAGGGTTCTTTTATTTAACCCAAAAAGGATAAAATGTATAAAAATTGATCCAGAAAAGAGGTCAAAGGAACAAAACTACTCAAAATAACTAATAACAGAACTAACTCAAACAAACTGACCTGCCTCAATGGTACAAAGAGGAACTTAAATAGTGGCTGAGCAGTCCACAAAAGAAACACATGGGGTAAAACATACACAAACCTAACTAAACCAAATGAAGCAAAACCCCCATTTCCCCCCATAGACTGATTTGGTACGGTCCAAATCAGCTCAGCCCCTTGGCCACCTGCTAGTTCCTCAGCCAAGGGACTAAAGCAACTGAAAAACTCAGTCATAACAAAACGGGGTAAAGCAAAATGTGCACACTAATTTTGAAATACAGTGTTATGGTGATAAATAAATTCCAAATAATGAAATGGCTGTGCAAATGAAGCCCTATATAAAAAATAAACAAAATTACATAAATGGTATTTTTACCACATCTGTGTGGCTGTAAATGCAGCCATCAAAATGATGGTGCTAATTTTTTCCCCCTTTGTTATGTTGCAACGACTGAGGAAAACTTTAAAAGGTTTATGTTGCTTGTTATTGCATGTTAAACCCATGTAATGCCATTCATCTCGCTCATTTTGCACGAATGTGAGCGTTCAGAATGACCCCATAACCACGGTGTTAGTGACTGCACTGAATGTTTACCCTGCTGGTAAATCATTCTTGCCAATGAGGTCACATGAAGGCCTGTGGCGGATGGGGAACTGCAAATAAAAGAGGCTGAATGCGTGGCGTGTTTCACTCTGAGGGGCTTCAGGTGGGCACACCAATCAGTGGCCTTCAGGCACTGGGCAGAAACACCGCTATGTTTTTGTGGCGAGGCCGCAGCAGGACGTGAAGGTGTCACAGAGCAGTATACTTAAGAATCACAGATTTAACTTAAGCATTCATGTGGCCGAGGGCTGTAAAAACGGGCGTCCTGGCCGCTGGTGTGGACTTCTGGAGAAAAGCCTGCAGTGTTTGGGTGGTGCGGAATTTTTGGGGCTCCTCTTTGGCCGGAAAGTGGATGTTATTTTGACTTCTGAGACACGTTCTTGCTGCCAACTTCACTGGGCTGTGTTTATTGGTCAGAACTGAGATAAATAAAAAAAAAAGATTTACTCAGGTCTTTAAATGCAAAATAACTACAGCCACATTATTACTTAGCAACACAAAAATAACTGGAACTAAAAAAAAAAAAGTTTTTACATTTTGACAAAAGTGTCACATTTTCACATTTTTTAACGTATTTCATTGGCAGTTTGTGGTAGTACATGAGTTTGAAGACGAAGAAAATGGATGCAAAATAGTTTCTTAAATAGAAATAGTTTCTTCCCTGCTCCTTAGATCAACCGTTTGTAGAACTACTGGGATTCCTTAGATAGGAAACGTTTTGATCAATCTGTATAAGCTGATAGAATTTGACTTTGCAAAGTGCCTTGAGTTGACATATATGTCATGTATTGGTGCTATATAAATAAAATTGAATTGAAAATTTTAATTGAATAGAACCAAAATTTGCTGTAATCTCAGCTGCAAGGCTTTTAGGCTGTTTCTGGAAGTTTTGCACATCTAATATTTGGCCATTCCTCTTTGCAAAGATAGTTTAACCTCAGTCAGATATATTCTAAGCTTAGTTTAGGTCTGGACTTTGACTAGATCCCTCTAACATTTGAATATTTGTTAATCTAAACACATCCCATTGTAACTCTGGATGAAAGTTTAGGTTTAGGCTCACTGTCTTAATGGACTCTCCACCCCAGTTGCAAGTCTTTTGTAACCTCTAACAGGTTACATCTACTGACTAGCTTCACGGTCCACTGCTGAATCTAAGCATCCCCACAGTAGGATGCTAGTTATGCCGTTGACAGATTCTCCTACCTGAGCTGTGGACATCTGCTGCTCCTCCAGAGTTACAATGACCCTTTTGGCAGATTCTCAGATTTTGGAAGTTTAGGTGAAGAGAGCCATGTCTTGGTAGGTTTGCAGTTTTATATTTCTCTTTGTATTTTTGGACGATGGGTTAAATAGACTTAAACGAGAGTTTTCAACTTATCCACAGTTTTATCCCTGATCTGTCTGGTACGCTGCTTGGTCTTCATGATGCTTGTTCTCTCATGTTCTCTAACAAACCTCAGAGGCACTTCATAGGAAAGCTCTACTCATACAGAGTTTAAATGACACATACTGTTGATAGATTGTGGATTCTGTATACAAATAACTTTTTTGAGGGATATTTGTTGCTCTTGATTTTATCTAAGATTTAGAATTGAATACAACTGGATACAAAACAAACAAATATCTTACGTGTCATTTTCCTACCTTGTGTCGGCCTGCTACAATAAAATCTCAATGAATTAGTCTGAGCCTCGTTTTTTTTTTTTTTTTTTTGTGGCACTTTTGCATGGTACTCTCCATGTTGTATTTCTTTGTTTAAAGCAAAACCGTCAGAGCTGTATTTGGCAGTAGACCATTGTGACTAGCTACATAAAAGATTTGAATACTCCCTTCAGCTCTGGTTAAATGTGCACACACAGAAACACTCACTGGGCGTGGTGTTTGAACTGGTTATCTAATGCATTCTCTGAAAATGTAGTTTCACCTAACGAGGCTCCCTTTTATTATATGCGCACAGACAGTTATTGTACATCTTGTCCTCTTTGCCGGCCAAGTAAACATATTTGCAAGGATATTAAAACAGCTGCAGCGTATTTTCTCATATTTCAGCGGTTTATTTCCAGGTCTCAGTCCCATACTGTGTTTGTGTTACCTCAAGTGATTGGACAAGCAGCTCGGCGTGATATCTGCAGGATGCAGGCTTCAGCTCCAGGCATCAATTAGCTCACAGTGAGACGTCTCTCACACCACCAGGCACTGCTGATCCGGGAAGCTTCTGGATTCCCTTCACCCGTCCACAGCAGCAAACAGCACTGTGTTAAATTAAGCCGTTTATGCTGTGATTTTCTAACATCACTTGTTTGTTGCAAACTTTTGTCTTTCTCGTCTGTTTTACGGACCTTAATACGACAGGAAAGTCTGTTTTTAACATCCCAATTACATGAAAAATGCTCACATGGCTCCAACGTTAGCCCGCAGCACCCTGCATGCTTTTGTTAGGCATCTCCAGCTTCAGATCCTCTGATCTAGTCTCCAAAACTGCTCACGATTCCTCTAAACTCAGTCTCAACGTGGTTTATTAATACAGGACCAGCCAAATATATTCTTACTTTTTACATAGAATGCAAAATGTATTTTCTTTCCCTCTATTTATTTATTTATTTATTTATGTATTTATATCATTCTAGCTTTTGCTAAATTTAAAATTAAAATCCAATATGTCAAAATGTATTGGATTGGAAAATATATTGGAAAAATAAACTGTATTCACATGACTGTGAGAATGTGCATTAGCAAGGTCCCAAATGGAAATCCTGCAGGTGCATTTGGCAAAGGGGACATAAAAACAGAGAGAAAATGTTCTCTGGTACACCTGCAAACTATATATGACAAATTAGTTCTGCCATTTATCGGCCTGTTATACAACAAGCACTGCTTGCGTAGGAACCGCTAGACACATCTGACTGGACATAAACGTAAGTTTAAACAAAAGAGTGTTTTCTTCATCGTTTAAACGTTCCACTTATCTTGTCCTCAGCAGCAGAAACTTTCTTTGCATAATTTGTACATCCTGATAAAAAAAACCCGTGACAGGCAGAGGCTGAACACAAAAGTGGATTGTTGTCCCCTCATCTCCTGAGGACACCCGAAGGTTATCAGGCCACAGCAGGTGGCTCCATCGTGAATCTCTGGCCACGACAGGGCGTTACGTCAGCAGCAATCATCCTAAGCTGGTTTAGTGAAGACAATGAAATATGAGCCTGGAGGAAGGGCTCCGGATCTGTGGGAATACACGGAGAAGCAAGCACAATTACATGACTAGGCAACGCCTCATAATTATTAGTGGACTATAATGTGTTTAATACATCAGGAAACAGAAGATGGTGGTTCAAAAAGCTCATAGCTGCACCTGTGGTTCAACGTCTTCTCTGCTTCCCAAGTCAACAACTCAAAGCTTATTTAATCAGATGCGGAATCTGCAGAGCTCCATTTCTGTGATGATGACAAAAAGAAACTTATATGGGGTAAAAGCGGTTCCATAATAAACTTGTACATAAAAGGATAGTTGTGTCCATATTAGTCAGAAGTTGTGCATAAAAAAACATTTGTAAACTCATAATAATTTAAATCACATTCAAAAGATACAACATACAGTTTAAATAGTTACAACTTCAATAACTAATAAATACAAATTTCAAGTTTAAATTTGTGCTTTACTCTTTATGAACACAAACAGTAGCGGCTGCTTGAGAATACGGATTTTTTCTTTGAGAATACGAATTCACAACAGTGGTCTGACGTCACGGTTTCCAAGACTGGTTAATGGAGCAAAGAGTGCGAAGATAGGAGCCGCGCATGCGCTCTTCAGACTGACCGTCTCTGAATGCAACGCGGCTGCAGATTCATCCCAGACAGCGCAGAGCTCACAGTGGTAAGTTAAACATTCCCTTTTCTGCTGCTGCTGTTCTTCAAAAGTACGTTTTCAGATCGTTTGAGGCGAGAACATTATACTTTTAAGCTTCCCTACGTGGCCTGTTTACAGAGTTAGTGCGTAATTAAAAAAAAAAGAGTGATTTATTTGTTTTGTGTTTATCAGGCTGACGCGTGTTGCTTCATTAACTCAATAATTGCTGGAATAAATTGTAAATGTCTCCCAAGAATGACAGCATCATATAAAATGGAGCTGGACCATAATTTAATAACAATATATATCAGTCGAAAGACGTGTGGCACAATAAGGGGAAAAAAGGATCGATAAAACAGTGTTTCCCGCAGGAATTTGCTTATGCGAGGCGGACCGACTCGCGGAGGGGGGGTATCCATGTGCATGTGTTTTCTCCATGCCATTCACGCACGCGCGAAAGCAAAACATCACTTTTTTTTTTTTTTTTTGGAATGATAGCGCTGCGGGAAACCCTGTAAAAGTTGGTTATACAGACAGTTTTCCTTTCTTCCTTTTAACCTAGTTGATGCTGCAGTCACTGCTTCCTCTCAACCAATCGTAATCGCGGACCCAGGCACGCCGTCACAAAGCGCCGCCCTCTCAAACCACAACACAGAGCACGTGAATATGTCGCAGCAAGGAGCGGCGGGGGATATTGTCCCAAAACGGGGTTTTACTAGTTCGCCAGTCTGAAAGAAATAAACCAGTGATTTGTAAAACTTGCAAGGAACCGGTAAAAACAAAGTCTGGTAACGCAACCAACTTGTTTCATCACGTAAGCCGCTCACTACCGCAGCAGCGCGAGCCGTTTTAGCCCCGCGTCATCTTCTTAGGAATCTTCTGGAAGTTCTTCCAAAACAAAGCAGGTACAGCAACTAAACTGGGCTTCCTTCTTTGTGATAAAATGACGAAGCGTCCTGGCAGCATAAGGACATCACGCATGCAGTAACGTGCTTCATAGTGATGGACATGAAAAACCTGGCTTCAAACTCGCCACTCTTGATCCGCGATATAAAGTTCTGGTACGCAAGTTTTTCTCTAACAGCGCTGGTCACTTGAGTTTATTCTTTGTCAGTATTTAATAACATCACCCAGGTCTCTTAAGTTGAGTTATTTTTCTTTTAAAGAAATCAGTTATGGTTAAAAATGTTGGGTAAATAAGAATTTATTTGGGATTGAGTGTTTGTGTGTGATATATTAAAATTAAGTCATTTAGCAATATTATAAGAGCCAGGTTTTAAATCTTTTTGATAATTATCTATCCATCAATATGCATTTTTTTTATCAATATGCTTTTTTCTATATTGTCCAGCCCTAATATAAAATCTATAAATAAATAAATTCTTTAAATGTTTTTCCTAAGTGAGTTTCCTCTGAGTGAGGACACGAAAAATTGAGAAGAGAAAGTGGGAAAGAAAACAATGGTAACAATATATGAAAAAAAAAACATTTATTTTAGACAAATGTTTTAACTTTGGAACAGAATGAAGGTGTAACATATTCAACAAATTAACAGTTACTAACGTGGTTTAAAACAAATAAATAACTTCTATTAACATCTTATACAAATAGACAACACCTACAAACATACAATTAAAAATAGTTGGAATGGAAATTAATTCACTGATTATTTTATGTATTGTTACAGGTGGTGAAAAAATGAAATGAAGCAGCAAGTGTACATGACTAAAACTGATCTACATTAGGTCAGGTGTAGTCATGTTCACTTAAACATGCAGCCAGCTGGAGCAGCTTCCTGACTTCAGCCGTTGGTCATCCTCCTCTGGGTCCACCTCCTCATCCTCCTCATCTAACTGGTCACCTGCTGCTATACTAATACTGTGGAGGATGCAGCAGGCGGCGATTACTTTTTGGGCAAACGTCGGGCGGACCTCCAGCAGCCTTAAGAAGATGGAACGCCACCGTGTCTTCAGACCACCAAAGGCGCGCTCAACGATTTTCTCACCTTGGCGTGGTGTCTGTTGTAGCGTGCCTACCCTTGACCTGTACCAAATAAAAAATTAACTTGTAATTTAGGTAATATGCTGATATGTTTTAATCTTCTATCCAATTAATATAATCTATGTATCAATTGTGTGTCATTGTTGGCTCTATTTAAGGACATGAAGGTAAGAGATCTTACTGGCAAGCTGTTTCCCTATAGGATGCACCACAGGCCAGCCAGTAGAGGGTCACCAGCACCTCTATCTCCTGTGGCCATCCATGGACCTTCTGGATGGGCAGCAGCTGAAGGAGGAGGACGATGGTGGCCCTTCTTAGCCTGAAGGCTGGTTTCAGGTCCCCTTCATTAAAAAAATATTTGGAGGATTGGCACAGAAGTGTTTATCCTCACATATTTTGTTTCTGTTTCTTCCTGTAAATAAAAAATGCCAAGTGTTACCATAATTGTTTTTTTCAATTCTCACCTTTTCACACCATAAAACTATATGTGGTTAACATGCAGATTATTATAGTTCTCAAGAAAGAAAGGGTCAAAATGTATAGTAGTAAATGTAACAAATGGCTTCCCTTCTCTGGTATTTCTACCATTTCACTGAAAGAATGAACTGAACTAACTGCACATAATTTATAGATTAATCGCTGTAAAGGTGGACAGACAGAAATAACTTTTCCTTAATGAACAATGCTGTGAAGGTTAGACAAAGTAGCTTAACTCTACTCCCTTTACTGTTACTAATATATAAAAATTATGTTTTCATTTTAATTATTTACAGATAAATAGTCACAATTTCAACGTGATCACATGTTTAATACCATCCTCAATGTTGTTTTTTTAAAGATAAAAGTAGGAAATAGGCTGTCAATCTTAAAAAAAACCTACCAGTTGGCACAGACGCTCAACGTTGGACTTTTTATTAAAATTACGCACTAACTCTGTAAACAGGCCACGTAGGGAAGCTTAAAAGTATAATGTTCTCGCCTCAAACGATCTGAAAACGTACTTTTGAAGAACAGCAGCAGCAGATAAGGGAGTGTTTAACTTACCACTGTGAGCTCTGCACTGTCTGGAATGAATCTGCAGCCGCGGTGCATTCTGAGACGGTCAGTCTGAAGAGCGCATGCGCGGCTCCTATCTTCGCACTCTGTGCTCCATTAACCAGCCTTGGAAACCGTGACGTCAGACCACTGTTGTGAATTCGTATTCTCAAAGAAAAAATCCGTATTCTCAAGCAGCCGCTGCTGTTTGTGTTCATAAAGAGTAAAGCACAAATTTAAACTTGAAATTTGTATTTATTAGTTATTGAAGTTGTAACTATTTAAACTGTATGTTGTACCTTTTGAATGTGATTTAAATTATTATGAGTTTACAAATGTTTTTTTATGCACAACTTCTGACTGATATGGACACAACTATCCTTTTATGTACAAATCTATTTAGAAAGCTATCTTACCCCATAAACTTATATTTGTGAACGTTTTTGTGACTTTTCCTAGCAGACGCTTTGAGTCTTCCTGCTATTGATTGTGAGCTCCATTGCATGTTTCTATTTAAAATGTGGCTCCCAAACATTTCCGCTTCCAACCCATAAAATTATTGCAGCAAAGGGATAAGAACTCCAGTTTTGATATCTAAAATATACATTAAAAAAATCCAAATTAACTCATTATATTGCATTATAAATACATTGAAACCTGGCCTTTTTGCAGAGACACCACACTCTGACCCAGACTGTTGAAAACACTTTCATTATGACATTGCCTTGAGCTAAAATGACGTTTTTATCCCACAGACGATGCTCCTGTGACGGTCAGTGGGAAGTCTGTGAAGCAGTTATGATGAACTGTTTATTGAGAAGTAATAATGATACTTTTCTTCAAATTGACGCACTAAGCTTCTGCATGTGAATTCCTCCCTGTGTTTCCTTTTTAGAAGGACTGTACGTGTCAGTTTTTATCTAAAGTTATGAGACTGCATCTCAGAGCTGTAAACCAAAGAAGCAGCTAATGATGTGTGGCAAAACAGTCCAACGTGGTGACGATGGGGTGTATGTGAGCACTACACCTGAGCCAGGGTGAAGGGAGAAGATGAGAGTGAGTGATGGACCAGAAACCACAAAGAAAAGGTTTGGTCTATTTGGCAAGACTCATCCTATGACCACAATTCGCTTAGTCCAGCAAGATAGTTTTTAATTCCTTGTTTTGTGCAATTTGGTCCCAATTCACAACCAT
Source organism: Fundulus heteroclitus (assembly GCF_011125445.2). Taxonomy (NCBI): domain Eukaryota; kingdom Metazoa; phylum Chordata; class Actinopteri; order Cyprinodontiformes; family Fundulidae; genus Fundulus; species Fundulus heteroclitus. The sequence goes on from NC_046370.1 coordinate 12,675,681, forward strand.
CATAAAAGCAGGGGAAACAATGTATACATGAGGTAAAATCTGAGGTTAGTATAGGTTTCAGCTGTTTTAAGTTAATTTATATTTAGCTTGTTTATCTGTTGTATCGGTATGTTATCCTTTTTGATATAGTAAATCATAAACAGGAGTACCGTTTACATAGCTGATTTGCTCATGTACAATGTTTACTCTTGGGGTAAATGTCCGAGGGGTCAAACTGGTTTACTTTCTTGTCTGTCACAGCAATCCCATCAGGAACTACAAACTACTGTCTGCACTGGAAACCTTTGGGACCCTGCCCCCACTAAAGTGGAGATTTACTGAAATAAATATTTTTATCTGAGCTTGCACATCTCACCCTTACCGTCACTGTGTTTTTTATTTGAGAATTTGATATTTTTTCTTAGAAATACTCCCCATACCACTTTCATCCAAATCTAGATTATTATTTCATATGCAACATCGTTTTAAAAAGTCTCAGGTACTGTAAATTCATTAGCTATAGAGCAAGGACTCTTTATCCAAAGCGGAAGTGTGTCAGTGGTCGCCATAAGTGCTGTCCTAATAGTGCAGTCAGTAAGGAAGGAGGTAGGAAAAGTAGCCTGTATGCTCCCTCCCGCGGCTAGTTTTGCCTAGAAAGCCTGCGTTGTCCCTTACCGGTGCTTAGATCCCTTTAGGTATCCCACAAGCCTTTGCGTGACCTGATGTATCAGCAGAGCCCGCAAATGGAAATGTCCAGAGAGATAAGATCGCTCTCTTTCTAGTTCATTTTCGAAACTTGAAGGCCTGGATTTGGCTGGCATCATCCATGTTTCCATCATATATATATAACGTTATAACGTTGGAGTTAAAGGCTGTCCGAAGGCAGCCTGAAGCTCCTTTCCTCCCCACAATAGAGTTCTTACTGTTGACTCCGTGAAAGGTCAAAGAACATGAGCTAGGAGGAATAGGACTAGAAGTTATTATTAAAGGTATTTGGATGGAGCCTCGGTCCTGGAAAGATGGAAGTACCGCTGGAAGTGGTCGTCATCCACAGGCAGCTACAGGGGGTATCACTTGCCAAATAGGGTGTGTCTCTGGAGGATCTGGGGAACCCAGGGGCGCCGACACCGTTATTCCGCTAACATACAGCACCACGACTCGTAAAATCCATCTCCGCCGCTTCGTGAGATTATCAGACAAGAGGTGCCGGCAAGCGGATAGACGCTCCACGTATTTGATGACGTGGTTGAAGTCCGCTGGGGGAAAATGACGGTGTTGTCAGTGCACATTGTTTGAGAGACAGGGTGTGTTCATATTCAGGGGCTGCATCCTTCAGAGGCTAAATTTGAAGGCCGGTTACATCACAGCGATGCACCGAAGGCTGTCCAAATTTGAAGGCTAAAATCCAGCCCACAAATGCAGCCTTCTGGCCAATTCTATCCCATGATTCAATGCAGACAACCCCGCTCCCGCTTGCAGCTGATCAGCCAGGTGGTTGAGACTCGCCATGCCGAGACAGAGCGCCTGTCTCCCGGGGCGTTGTTTTCAAAATTAGTTAAAAGCAGGAGTAATTCAGTCAGATGATATCTAATCTATTAATGTTTGGTTACTTCATATTTTTTCTCTACAAATAAAGTGATATAGGCTTTGTTCAGGGTCTAGGTTGTTAAACATGTTACTGATAAACAAATAGTATTTGTGATTAATTTTATTTGGTATATTTTTATATCTATGAAACATGTAAATTACTTTAAGCTATAAATAGCTCGTTCATGAATAAGTGTAAAATGGATGCAGCTGCTGAATTTGGATACACCAACAAACAAAATGTCAAGGGTGAAAAATTCACCTGTTTGGTGTGAACGTACGTTTACTCATGCTTTGCATATTGATAATATATTTGACCTATTGGGTATACTCTAAATGCCCTTAATGTCCTCACCTGGATGAGATACTAAAGCTCACAATGGACAGTGAACACATTATGCAATAGTAAAGAAAAAGCGACTCAGAAAATGTGGGCCAATCATATATTTATTGTTATCTCAATTTTCCGCCATACTAGCGCAATTACACATTTTCCAGACTTCAAACAGGCCTTCTAATATCACATACAGACAAATCATCAGGTGCACAAAGAGAACACTGTTACTCTATATTTTGACAAACATTCACCCGTTTTAAGACTTACACAACTAGTTTGGTGCTCCTGGCTGTTAAGGTGAGTGTGAACACCATGGTACGACTGAAATAACTGTCTGACGCCTTCGGAAAGAAGCCCATAGCAGTTTAGGAGTTTAGTAAGATATTTAAAGTCATCTCAAATGAATTGCAAATCAGCCACTGCACTGAAAATACTCTACAAGTGGAGGACATTCAAAAGAACTGCCTACAGGCCGAGGTCTGGCAGTCCAAGCAAATTCACTCTGAAGGCAGATAGCACGATGCCGAAGGAGGTCTCCTAAACCTCTAAAAATGTAATTGAGAGTCCAACATTAGGCTCTTGTAGCGCTGATATGAAAAGATACGGCTGTACAATCAGAAAAGGGCAGTTTCGGCTTAGTTTTCATGGGAGATGCGGAACAGGCAAAACTTTGCTCCCTAAAGAAAACATGAAGGCTAGAATAAAGTTTGCTGGAGTGAACGAAGAATTAAAAACAGGACCTGTGGAATAACGTTCTTTAGACAGATGAGTCTAATATTGAATTATTTGGACACCTGAACAGCGGGCATGTTTAGTTTAAACCAAATACAGCATTCTAGAAAAATAACCTCATACCACTGGTGAGACATGGAGTTGGAAGTGTCCAGGTTTGTGGACACTGCACCAACAGAACCAGGCCAGCTCACCATCACAGAAACCCTCTATCATGAACTCTATCATGAGGAAAATGTGAGACCATATGTAAAAAAAAAACTAAAGCTGAAGCATAACAGGACCCTGCAATATGACAACGACCAGGAACATAACAGGAAATCCACTAAAAATAGGCTAAGATTAGGAAATAGAAAATCCTTGGCCGAGTCAAGGCCAGGATGTCAATCCCATTCAGGCACTTTGGGTTGGCTTGAAACTTTCCACTCATGCAAGAAACCTCTCAAAAATCTCACAGCTGAAAGTTAGGAGTGGGTAAACCTTCCTCAGAGTTATGTCAGAGATTGACTACCAGAGCTCTTCCACTGAAGTCAATAAACAAAAGAGAGAACCAATAGATATTTCTTCAAGTCGAAAAACTTTTTTTTGTTTAAATTTCTGTTTATTGAGTGAGACATCTTTACATTTTGTTGTTTGAGTGCAATAAAATAACTTTATTTTCCAGAGATAAATTAGAAGTAAAATCAGACATCAATATGTGGACAGATCCTAATAATAAAGAGCTAAATATAGAAAAGGGTGTCCCATTTTTTTTCCACATGGCTGTTTGTAATTATAGTAATTTAAGTACCAAACATTGTTCAAATTAAAATTACTTATATAGGTGCTTCAGTGGTACGTTTCACAACCAATTTGATGTGTCAGAAATTTGGTGACAGAGCTCTGTAGTGAACAATTAACTGGACCAACAGAACAGACCACAGGAAAAGCCAAATAATAGAAGGCAATCCAGATCTGAAAACTCACAATTGCTTGATTGGCAGACAGTATTCAACGATTATTAAACAACACACAGCAGCACTTTAAACAGATTTAAAATAAAAAAAAAGACCCATACATTACTTCCATGCAGTGCGTTATTAATGATACGGACACAAACACACTGTATGTACAATAATTCAATAGCAGAAGTTCAGTTCTTTTGTTAAGACATAATTATTGGCATAAAAAATGACAACTTTGATCAAACCTAAAAGTCCACAACCATTAAGTATAAGCAATTACAACTGGTTTCCTAGTTTTGTCTGGTGGGAAATGATTCAATTATTCGGTGATAGGGCCGGACGATAATTCAATAACAATATATATCGATCGATAGACATGTGGTGCAACAGGAAAAAAAAAAGGTAAATAAAAAGTTCAATAGAAGAACAGTTTCCCTTCCTTTTTGCATTCTAGCCTATCATGTAGATTAATACTACAGTCATTACACCCTCCCAACCAATCACAAACGCAGACGAAGAAACACTCTGTTACCAAGCCTTTGATGGTAACACACCTTTGATGAGTGCAGAGTATGTGTTCTTTCTTTCTTTTTTTTAAAAAGAGTTTTTGTAAAAGTTGGTTAAATAAATTGTTAAATTTGAATTCAGTGTTCTTTATAGCCCTGCGACAGACTGGCGACCTGTCCAGGGTGTACCCTGCCTCTCGCCCAGTAAGTGCTGGAGATAGGCACCAGCAACCCATGCAACCCAATGAGGGATTAAGTGGGTTAGAAAATGGATGGATGGATGGATATTCTTTATATAAAATAGGTAATTAAGGAACAGCATAAAATGGCCATGGCGTCACTTAAAATATATGTTTTGAATTACTTGATAATTATCAATATTGATCAATATGATTTCTATTCAATCGATACACTTTTTTAAATATAAAGTCCAGCCCTATTTGGTGAAGTGTGAATGTAGAGTATATTGTGTCCCAATAATTCTTGCTCTGTCAGCGCGATCCCTGTGCATCTGTGTGTTTGCAGCTGAGAGCTGAAAGTTCATTGTCAGCAAATGGTTTCTGTTGCAGAAAGTCTTTGTTATAAAGCAAAGCTTCATCCCTGGGATTTCTCTTCTGTATTAAACTCTTCGCTGTCCCAGTGGTCCAGCGTGCAGACAACCAGTCAATGGAGGGTTTATCTGACCTCCATTAGTGGGGGTGATTGTGATCAAACAGTCACCTCCATCATGTGTTGGGCCCATGGGGTTCCTCTCAGTGCCAGCTTAGGGAACCATGAATAACAGCAAACATACAGTCAGCCAGAGCAAATGAGAAGACATGAATCGAAGTAATAGCAGGTGTAGAGTCATAACATGATCACCACTGGGGCGTCCTATGCAAACCTTGACCCTGTAAGGGAAGACAGAGATATTAGAATAGCAACATAACAGAAACTAAAATATGATTATGTCATCTCTTTTTTTTTTAAAATTAATTAATAAGATGTAAAACAACATTTGGCGAAATGTAGAAGCATTTTCTAAACATCTCTGCAAAAAAGAAAGAAATGTGAAATAGGATTTTATACCTCGTCTACTTTATAATAATAATAATAATAATAACACAATTATTTATATTTTTCCTTTAACCAAGAAGCTTTTTTTAACTGAGAAAGATAATGTCTTGTTACAAAATGGTGAATCAAAAATTATTTCTACCCTTCTTTAACAGTTGACTTTACTCTAATGGTCAGTTGTTCATAATCAATGAACAACTGACCAGCTCAGGATCTGTCTTTATTTATTTGCACCAAGTCTTTAAAGATGGAAGACGCCCTTGTCATCACCTTTAGCTCCCTCCACAGATTCTCAATGAGATCCAATTCGGGACTCTGGCTATTCTGCTCCAAAACATTAACATTGCTTTAGAAACAGGTTGCCAAAAGTTAAGTATTACTCTAAACCTAAATCTGCCAGGTATATAAATAATATTGATCATTACTTTGGCTGCTGGATTCAAATAGTCTGACCAGTTTACTAAGCCAACACAGACAGATATAACAAAATGTTTCAATACAATTTTAGGCAACCTTAGATAATGTTGAATAGTTTGCAAGTCTCAGCTAACTATGGTAACAAATCAGAACCTACCATGAAATTGTACCTAATAAAAACGTTGTATTTTGCTGAGTTAAGTGTTGTAATTTAAAATTTACAATGACAAATCTGATTCGCTAACTGGAATCCTGAAGTCTGAGCTGTTCACAATGCCTGGATAAAAGAATCTTCTTAAACAGGTAATTTAAACTACATGCACTTGTCACTGTATGTATTTGTAGAAACTACAAAGTTTTTCAAAACATTAGGTATTTTATGCAGAGTTAATAAAGCTGATATGCATTTATACATGTCCAATTTTTTTTGTTTTGAGCTATCCCTTTACTTTATGATCAAAATTCTTGTCATATTTCACATCTGGTTTGACTTGCTAATGATCACATCTGACCATTAATACTTCAGAGGTAATTAATAGTGAATAGGTCATAAGAAAAGGATGGTCTACCACACAATACTTTGAAGCAATCCTGAGTAAATCTATATTCATAACTGATTTAAAGTATATTTTATTATAATATCCTTAGAGTCTACTTTGTTAAAGTTTGGTTATTTCTTATAAACACTGTCTACAAACAAGCAATCAGATAAGTAATACAATTTAATCAAAGTCAGCTGGTCAAAACAAGGATCGGAATCACAATCCATGGGAATAGGTTTTAATATAAAGTCTGCAGAAAATAACCTACATTTAATTGAGAACTTTCATGAAATTGTACTTTATAGTATTTTTACCACAACAATTCACTTAAATATCTAACTGACCGGGGTGATTATACTAATATGAAAAGGTCAAGAACACAGGTACAAAATAATTTGTTTATGGGTATGGAATGGAGACGCAAAATGAATGCAAACTGTTGAAAACGGGGAAGTAACCTTAATAAAGTGTGGTGTTTACTTTCTTTTCTGTTGCTTTCATCTCTTTGGTCATTCTGCCAGAACACAGCTTCATTGTTAGTGTATTGACAGGGTTTTATCATCCACCTGCTACCTGCCTGTAAGCCTTTGTATGCGCCACTGACACAGAACCCTGGTTTCGCAGCAGACTGTTAAAAAGAAAAAGCCTTTGAAAAAATGCTTCTTTGACACTACATTGACTCATTCCTTAGGTTTATGAGCCTTTTTCGGGTGACATAATTCTGGTGTTGGTGTGAGGTAGGCTAAACAACATTTAAAAACAGATCTTCTGAAAATGCTCTGGTGCAGGGACTAAAAATGAGTGACAAAGCGAATCGCCAAACCAAAAATATGTTAAATCTCCAGAATGCCTGAAGTACTGTTTCTAGTTAGCACTGAAGAGAATCAAAAATCAGGGTTTTTTGATATGAAGTAAAATGCTAAAGGATCATTGCATCAAGCAGCTTGAAGGAGGGGTGCAGAGTGAACGTAGTGTGCATCGAGCTAATAACAGCTAGCGCTTACCGTATTTTTCCTTAAAGTCCTTAAGTTTTCTCAAAAATGTATGGTGCGCCTTATATATGATTACAGTTGTACTTACTGACCGATTTTATGTGGTACAATGCGCTCAAAACTCAGTTAAAATGTGTAAGTACAACTTTGGTTTGCAACGAAGCCGCTCCGCTCAATGGATATTCGGAGCATTACGGTACACTGTGTCACTACCTGATCACACCCCTGAACTCTGCAAGACTGCCTGACTGTATTGTCGAAACTACCAGTGCTTTCATGTAAAGGCCCCAACATATTCGGGTGTAATTTACTCCGCGGAGGTCCGCGTGTACTCAAGGCGGACTCTGCGTGGACCATGCGCATAGAGGTACGTACAGAAAGTATTCTGCAGAGGTCCACGTGTACAGGTACGTGCAGAGCTCAATTTTTACAACTTCTCGTTGGCAAGAAGTCTTTACATCAAACGGTTTTATATGTGACACCGAGATAGATACACTGAGCTGCTCCAAGCAGGCGGTCGCAAGGACGCACGGCATCACTGTCCCTCTCTGTTCTCACTGCCAGGTGGGAGCCTGCTGGAAAAGAAACGGCTCTAGCTGCTTAGCTAGCTAATCACACATTTTATCATCCGTTCTGCTGCTTCTTCCCACTGGTAGAAAGTGTGGGAATTGTAGGAATTTGCAACAAGAAATGTAGGCAACAGTACGCTTGACTATGAAGGATAAAATGTCTGCGGAGAGTCAGCGTGGAGACCGCACAGCTCACAGTATGCGCACAGTATGTCCGAGTATGTGGGAGCCTTTAGGCAACCTCCACCCGGAGTACACACTAGCAAGGGGGGGGGGGGGGGGGCCACCATATAGGCCCCTGGTACTGTAATTAAGATCACAATGAACCCTGAATAATATGTTTTGTCCTTCTATATTAGCCTGATATAAAATACGTACATACATTTAAGTTGTTTATGGAATAAATGCATGCACTTAAATCTACTCTTCTTTATTGAGTTCAACACAGATTTGTAGTAAGTATCTCATTTTGGGACACTCTGGGACACTTAACGCAGACTTGAGGAGATAGAGACTTCATTCTTAATCAGCTTTATAAAAGACAGATACTGAGCAACAAAAAACCCTTTCACCAGCATAATTCTTTCTGTTTGACCAAGAAAAGAAAATATGTGTGGAGTGCTGCATAGAGCAGGTAGGAGACAGACAGGGCCTTGAAAGAAGAGACGGCTCAAGGTAAGAAAAAAAAAAAAAAATCCAGACAAAGAAGCATTTCATGGTCAAACTGCAGAAGGAGTTGCCATGGACACAGTGGGAGCTGAGAGTCTGACATGCTCAGAAACAGAGAATAGGAAAGCATCTGGGGGGCAGCAAGAGATAATGAGAAGTGTGAAGAGAAGGAGAAGTGTCGGCGGAGGAGTGGGGGGTTTTGACCTACGCTTGTTTGTGAGCTTGCGCCGTTCCTAGGCTCGCCCTGTGTTGAGGGCGTGCTGCTCCCGCTGTTGGCTGTGGAGCCCAGGGTGGCTCTGGGAATGATCATGTCATAGGATGGCTCCCGTTGTTGCTGTATGAAGTCACAAGAGGTGCCATAACAAAAAAAAAAACATCAAAGCATTAAGGCATCAACTTCTCTGCAGCTTCACATCCTGATTCAAGCTACCCTTCCCAGAAAAAATACACCTCTTTGCAACATCTATCTATCTATCTATCTATCTATCTATCTATCTATCTATCTATCTATCTATCTATCTATCTATCTATCTATCTGTCTATCTGTCTATCTATCTATCTATCTATCTATCTAGTTAAATCATTGCAGCATATTAACATTTTTAATTTTTCTTTGTTATAATTTCATCATATTCACATTGAAAATACCAAAAAGTATTATATTTATTACCACTTCTATGAAGTACCTCCTGTCCGTTTAATTGTGTAGATATTTATTTTTAGAGTGCATAATGAAATCTTGCCTCATGATGTCATCTGAAATATCAGTTTAATCTTTAACCAACTTCCTTTCTGATGCATTGTTGATTTTGGATTTTTTGCTTGGCTCTAATGAGTTCAATAAGAGTTGCAGGGTAGATGTGGCTGCAGGCTCTGATGATTGTCTGTGACGCTCCTCTCAATATTTTGTGCGCCTCATTTGTTTATTCCTGTCACTCTGCGACACAATGAGGCCTCTAAAATGGTCCAAGGTTCATGATTTCCATATCTATTTACCTAAAGCAGGAAAAGAGTGTGTGCTGGTGTGTGTTAGTGTGCCTTGAACCTACAACCCGGATGACGCATGCAAATGTGGCTCTGTAACATTTTATGCTTACGTTTCCACCCGTTTTGGTGATGAGAGCCAGCTCAGTGGGTTGGTAGACAGAAGCACGCATCTGACCAGTGTAATTACCATATGGAGACACGGGCTTGTTTCCTGCAACAGAAGGGGGAAAAAAAATAGTAATTATCTTTTTTGCATTTTGTGACTTTCCTCACAGATGGCACTTTTACACACCCTATTGCTTGAAACGTCAAACAGTTTTGCCTCATATGAAACCGTTGGCACGCCTAATGCTCTGCGGGGACAGGACAAACACAGGGTGTGATGATTCTGGTGGGAACTGGATGGAGAACACAGGAGTTGATAGAGACTCATTAACAGACTCATCTGAACTGAACAAAAGCACTGCTAAAACCTTCAGTATCAGACTGAATTCTTCAGCCAAGACGCTGATATGGTGGTACTGATGTTTCCTGATGGTTCACAGAGAAATGGAGCGAGTAAGGAGTTAATCATTAAGGATGCAGCTCTGCGCTGTACAGAACTCAGTATTAGCCCAAAGGTAGCTAATAGTTGGTTTAAGTAAAGATGCAGAAATGTATATTTTAAAGATTGATTTATTTAGTTATTGTTTCTTAGCACAGATATAGGCCATGCTAGGTTTGCATTCCACAACTATTTTCAACAGCTTCCAAGCCCAGGAGCAAATTGGTTAACAAACTAAACTTTAGCAGAAAATCCCCCAACTAGGCATAGGCAGTTTACCAGTATCAAAAAGTTTTGTTTTGTTCAGATTTTACACTCAGTCTAATGAGACACCAGCAAAAGTTCTAGTTTTCTCTGCATGGAGGACAAACCAACACAACCTTACTCCTCACCCATCTGCCCTGTTCACTGCCTGTTTGCTGTATATGTTTCCTTTGCTTATAAGAAAGACAAGTACCTTTGCTAATATTTCTGGTCACAAAAGATACAGACTGTCATGCTGTGGGGACTTTTGGGCACCTAAATGCCCAGCCTTGCTCCGTAAAGAGTAGAAAGACAAAAGGGTGTAACATTTTCTAAAATGTATGTTTACTTAAAAAATTACAAATAAGTTTAGCGGGTTTTCTTTCTAAATTTATACATAGGTACAGTATATGTACAAAAATCCAAGTAGTGAAAATATTCAAACTGTAATAATAAGTGTGTTAATTCAGCAGCAGTAGGAATGACTGGTGTTTCTGTTAAATTGGAAGGGAAAAAAGAACATATAATAAATTTTGGTAAAAAAAATTTGTGTAAATTACATAAAACTGTGAAAGTCTTGCTCCATGTTATTACATTTTTTATATACCCTAAGGGGATTAGGGTTAAAATTATTTGTTGTTTGTTACTTCAGACATTCGACATCAAAGTATGATCAACCGAAAACATAAACTGAGATGTGATTATATATATATATATATATATATATATATATATATATATATATATATATATATATATATATATATGTGAGTGTGTGTGTGTGTGTGTGTGTGTGTGTGTGTGTGTGTGTGTACATGCAAACACACAACAGCAAAAATATCCCTTAATTTCTTTTAAAATATATTTGGATATCTATTATACTTACAACACAATAGAGTAAAATTCAACTGTTAGGTCATTCACAACTTTTGTTATGTTGTATTTTAAGAGCAAATTGAAATTGAAATGGTTAAAATACAAGTTTACCTCCTCACAGATCCAAAGGTTTCTAATTCACTAGATTAATGTTAAAAAAAAGGCCAGATGGCTGAGAGAGAAACTAATAAATGTAATGGATACATTCAGTGGGGAAACAAGTACGTAACCTTCTGTATATGGCAAGAATATTTTCCAAAATACAAACTATGCAAAGAAAATCATCCAACCTTGACACCACAGCTGGCTAGCTCAGATATATAGCGGATTAGCTCAGATATTTCTCGTTACTCTGCAATGCAGCGGAGAAACTGCAGCGTATCACATTCTGTGTGGTCATCATACAGACAGGAAGCAACCCACTCAGGATATTTTCTGTTTGCTTTGGTGTTCTTTCTAAAGTCTCACAATGCACCGGTCATTAGGTGAAATCTGATAGGTATGTGGACAGAAAGCTCTAATGGCTCATTTGATGACGTTCCCAAGGGAGGCGATGCTGACTGTGACCGATTCATCGTGTGTGACGTGTGATTGTATTTTACCTCCCTTCACCTATCAGTGTGTTCAAGAATAGAAATGCGTTCCATATATCAGCAGGGCAAGTGTTTGCTTTGGAGGAGACCATAAAACTCCTTCCATTCAGATGGAAATGTGGACATTTCCAGGGCAAACATGTTATGTAATATGTATTGGTTACATAATCCCATACTTAATCCAAGTAAAGAACTTAATCTGGTCATGACTCATTATTTAAATATCGTTTTCTTAGGTGTTGCATGAATTAATGTATTATTCTTGGACTGAAAGAGATAATACAAACCTGATATGAGGTTCTTTTCTTTGCAAATTTTACAGGAACTCAATCATGCTTTTTTTGTGATAACAATTTATAATAATCCTTGTTTCCATACAGTAAACGTTCCCAATTCTGTTTTCTATGACTATCTATGAAATTTAGTGCATACTTAATTGGACTCAGTGCAAAAAAACTCTGTTTTTTATTCTTAAATGTATGAATCAGTTTTGTATAGCTAAATATAGTTTGCATAAAAATTACAGCCATCTGCACAGTCAAACATGGTGGTGGCAGCATAATGGTGTGGGGAAGCTTTTCTTTAACAGGGACAGGGGATTTGGCAGGAGTTTATAAGGTGGAGATAGAGATGGATGGAGCTATTTACAGGCAAATAAGGTACGAAAATCTCTAAGGATGTAAACAGTCAGATAATCACATCTCAATATGACCTCAAACATACAGCCAGAGCTACAGTAGTGGTTCAAATTAAAGCATAGATGTGTTGTATAGTTGTCTAGTCAAAGTTCAGACCTAAGTTCAATTGCAAACCTGTGGAAAAACGTCCAAAAAGATCTTAACAAACACCTCCCACCAATCTGTCATTAAGCAAAAATAGATAGATTTTATGTTTTATTTGTAAGTATTTTGTTTTATTCTAATTGTATTTATTTTTTGCTCTTTTTCAGTAGTTTGTAGGTATTTCATTGGTCAACGGGCACAATAGTTTATTGAAGAGAAAATGTTTACAAATTGTAGAGAAACTGAAAACTATTCCCAAACTCTTTACTGTGTACTTTAAGGGCATTTTAATGAGTCTTTTGTGATTTATTTTTAATTCATAAGAACGTATATCAGTATAGAACCTGAGCATGTTTTCTTTCTACAGACCTGCTAATCCTTGGGATGCTAGATTCAAGTGTGCCTAGGTAACAATAACTATTGGGCCTGAGCTGCATAAATAAAGTCCAGACCTTTTGGGGAAAAGCTTTAAACTGATATACGGACCACATACCTTGACCTGGCTCATCCATTGAGAAGGCCTTATTTTCCATGAACATGTTCTGAGAGGGGTGGTTTTTTAGGATCGTCTCGTATCCGGCTCTCTGGTTTGGGTAGGCATCCTCTCCGTAGTCTTCCTCCGTATCATTTTCGGTGTTCAAACAGCAAATCTGAGGAATGGTGTAAACAGCGATGAAGACCCAGGCGTTTGCCACCAAAGCGATGGCCAGGGTCGGGTCGTCCCATTTCGGGCCTCCGGTTCGCTCATTCCCATAGACGTACATGACGATCCATGCCACCCAAATGCCCACAGAGATCAGGCTTATCACCAGAATGAGTGCGCCTTCCTTTTTCCACTCTGCGTATTTGCCTGCCATGACGGCCAGGCTTGCCACGACCACAGCCAGGATGAGGACCATCACGTAAATCAGCGCCATGACAAAGTCCTGGTTGGCAATGTTGCAAGGCGTCGCTGTGGCTCTGATGGGTTCAGTCGTGGTATTCAGAGGAAGCTGCGGGTGGCGAACGACTGTGATAATGAGCCACTCCGTGTTGATGACGACCTCCACCAGCCACAACCCTAGCGCTCCCAGCCAGAGGACCCAGGCCTGGGGTCCGGCGTTTCTCCTGGCCAGGATGTTCAGCCTGACGCACTGCATCAGGAGACAGGAGAAGCACCCACCAAACAGCACCCCGAAGAGAAATCTCCGAGAGGCACACGTGGAGAAGTTCTTTCCTACAATGAAACTGAACGTCAGGCAGAAGAGTCCAGCGGTGCAGAAAAGGAAGCTGGCGTTAAGAGCCACAGCGTTTTTCTGGTTTGGGTTTTTGATGAATGGCAGGCTGGCCAGGAGGGAGATGAAGAGCACAAAAGAGAAGATGATGCCGGCTGCCGCGAAGGCCTCTAACACGACGCCCCAGGCGGTACCGAGGTCGCACAGGTTGTAGTAGAGAGAGTCCAGGTTGGGGCCGCAGCCCTGAGGGGTCACATTAGCAGCCATAGAGCCAGAAACACGTCAGTCTTGGGCAGTACCTGTTCAGACAGAGAGATGTGGAGCAACTGAGAAAGATCTGATCTGGGCTGATACTAATTCAGACTCACAATACGTCATCAGAGATAATTCAGAAACCCACCCAGTCCTGCAAATATTCCACCCGTATGAGTCAAAACACACTTTCAGACATACAATGCTGGAATGTTTGACTTGAAAATATGTAGTCACAAAGAAACATGGCTGATATTCAAAATTCCATCTAGAAACCACAGCAACTAGACCTCAACTGTAGTTTCTCTCAATCCTAGGTTAATCAGTAACAGGCTCTACTGATACGAACTGCAGTCTAAATAAAACGATAACTAAGTTTTGTGATTATATAAGGAAGTAATACTGTTTTTAAAATCATTTTAATTAATCACAAAACAATATATTTGCTTTGTTAATGAACAGTTGAGCTATTTATCCTTCTGCAGCCTGCTCAGCAGATCTAATTACACAGAACTCAGAGCCGGATCGATACAAATGTGGTGGTGGATGTCCCGTCTTTCTATCACACCAATGATGTTTCTAGAACAAAGATGTTTTCTCTAATTCTGTTTATGCATCTGCTCACGGTAGTACCTAATGAAGAGAAGATAAAACCAAAAAAATAACGAACCAGGTAGGTATAAGTAGTTATCTCCAAATTTCATCTTTGTCTGTTAATTATTTTTTAGCATAACAATAAAGTTGGTATGAAAAGCTTTTTTGAAAATACACCCATCACCGCATAGTCAGAACCCAAGAATCACAAGATATTGCTCTAGAAATAAAACATAGCTATTACCAGATAGGCTACTAAGGTGTTTAAGCTTTTGTCGCTGTTTAGTTCCTTGATGTTTATGTTCCCTAGTTGTACTAGTTGCTTCTTTATTTCAGTCTTGTTCTTGTATATTTTATATTATTATTCCTTCCCTCTGTTTCTTTCAGTTCAACTCAATAATTTCTTTCGACCCTTATACATTCATTAGTATCAGCTGTTCCTCATCTCCATCTGAAAGCCCTCACCAGTTTCTGTCATACCTTTCTCCACACTCCCCTCTGCATATAAGCTCCCTGGTTTTCATTGCTTGTTGCTGGTTTCTTTTGTTATTCTGCCTCATGGTTTGTCAATCTATCCTATTCACCACTTTGCTCCTCGTATAAGTGTGCTTGATTTTTTTCAATGAATCCTTATGTTAATTTTGCGACCTCTGAGTTCCCGTCTGTGTTTCGGTCCAGCTAAAACCTCACAAAACACAACAGCTACTTCAGTACAGCAGTTACATTAAGCTCAACTGTTTCAGTAAACAGCACAAAATAATTCTGTTCACTCATATTTTCAATTATATTGATATTAATGGATGCTCTGATGGAACAAGGAGTGGAAAAATATTTTAAAACAGAAACAATTACAACCACACAATTTTAGGGTTTGCAAATATCATCAATTACACTTTATATTTATCACAATTTCCTACCTTTGATCCAACAGTGTCTCTATTATTGACTACAGAGAGCTCAAGGAACAAATATTTTATGCCTTTGTGAATGTTCAAGTTAGAAAATCAAGGTTTAATTCCATGCCGTCATATGAAATTATTATTTTTTTTTTAAATGTCTAACATGCCGCTGCATCCTTCAGCGGCATGAAATACAGAAAGATTAGATAAAGAAACTCAGACGAGGTGAAACTCTGGGTAAACTTACACCAGAATACCTTAAGGAGTAAAAAAAAACTGTCCAGAGAAAGCCAGAAACATGGGCTCAAATCCACAACAAATCAAATTATAAATAGAACCGGATTAACCAGCATTTATCAGGTTAAATGTTGAATATGTAAACAAAACCACAAGTTTACAAAAACAAAGTTCCATTACTCATTAAATGAAAAGATGAAAACTAGATTACGAAAAAATACAGTGTCCAAGCGATGCAAACGCACTGCAAATACATAAATGCGCAGCAAACACAAAAAGTACTCCAAATGGAAAAAATTGGCTAATACACAAAACACATGCAATGTTTCTTTTTTTGCTGTATTGTTCCATTACATGTGTTTTATGTGCTAGCCTATTTTTTGTGTTTGGAGTACGTTTTGTGTTTGCTGTGCGTTTGCACCTCTTGGCCACAAAACAAAGTTTACTCCCTTGCTGCATCTATAAGACTGAAGAAGGAAGAGGCTGCAAATCAAACACACCGGATTAACTCATCATTATCATTGATCGCCTTTATAAAAGCGGTAGTTTGTTGCACTGGGGTACACAGGTGTGTGTGTTAACATTGTCAGACGGTGCAACACGGAAATGATAAAAAACCCAAGGGTTCCATCTTACCCTCGACAGACTTCAGCTAATGTGTTGAGTGTAAAAGTTCATCACAGGACAATCAGAACAAGACTGAAAGAATATGATATGTGTAGCGGGGATGGCAGCACAATTTAGATTTTCAAATTTTCAACCATATGACCCAAAACAATTCTGTAAACAGATAAGACAAAGTAGAGATGTTAAAGAAAGCCGAACACAGCATATAAACACAATCACCTCGTACCTGTCAAGTACGGTGGTGGACGGGTGGGACTTGGGCTTGTGTTGCGGCCTAAAGGAGCTGGACTCCATACAGTAATTGAGTTGACCATGAAATCCTCTGAATACAGATGTGTTTGACAGCTTGGTCTAAACTGGGTCATCAACAGGACAATGATCCAAATTGCACCGGCAAATTTCTACATAACATATTCGGGGAACATGCAAGCAATCAAGGTCCTGCAGTCGACCAATGCCCAGTTCTCCAGCTGATTAAAATGCTGAGGGGGAGCTGTACAGAAACAATAATCTGCAAACCCCAGAGTACTTAAAAAATGTTAGACATAGGAGTGGGCTAAAGTTCCTCCACAAAGATGAGAGAGACAGATGAATCAGACTGAGAGTTATTGCTCCTTTAGCTGGTTGTACAAGCTGTTGGGTCACGGAGTGTACACCACTCTCCCCACACCTCTTTTTCCGTTGTGATTCATCTTTGTTTAATAAATAATGACACTGTGGACTCTGTTTGGTGGCTTTTCACAGTCAAGGTCAGATTTAAATAATGGAATCAGGGCAGGACCAGGTTGTTTTATTATGTCCTCCTGACTCCCGGAACATAAAACTCTAGAAACTTTGTTTGTTTCCCACGACTGTAGGTTGGATACTAGAAACTGAACGAAAACTCAATATTTTATAAATCAAAATCAAATGATTTTATCTATGTAAAGCCAATTTACAACACGTGTCATCTCAATGCACTTTAATCTGTTCAATTTGATCATGCAGACAGCTTAGTCAAAAACGTTTTCTATCTAAGGACACCCAGCAGCATTCACTCGTCCTAAAGGAGCGGAGACAATGGACAGTCGCTTGCATTGTGTCGTTGCCTTTGAAGCGACAGTGGAGAGGAAAACTCCCGTTTCACAGGAAGAAACCTCCAGCAGAACCAGGCTCAGGGTAAACAGCCTTCTGCCAAGACCGACTGGGGGATTTTGGCTTGTTAATCTTCCCAACTCTGACACATTAATCATACTGGTAGAAAAAAGGCCTCTAAACTCAAAGAGATGAACAAACGACTGATTGTGGGGCTGGAGCTTATAACTACTCAGAAAACAACAACAATTTGTGTGGAAAGCATCAGGAACAAAAATAGATAGAATTTAAGTAATACAAATAATTCAAGGTAACTTAAAAGGAAAATGTTCACATATATTTTTGTTGGTTCCATTTGACTAAGCTTGTCACCATCATATCAAATCGTTTTTGCTCTGCTTAAACAAAAACAAACGATTCACTTAAAAGCAAGTTAGATCTACTTTAAGGTCCAAGGAAAGTGTTACTTTTTTTTTTAACGTGGGGCCAGTGTATTTTTCTTTGAAGAGTTCATAACGGTATTTTGCATTCAACGAACCAGCATTCTGAGAAAAAGTCTTAAAGAAACAGGACCTAAAACAGAGCATGTCGCACCAAAGATGAGAGAGGCCACAACGGAGAATCGCCGAAGGCAAAATCCCAAGTTTGGGATGTGAAACATATTCTAATAAGCTTTAAATGTACACACATTTGTCCTTTTTGATAACAGAAAACACATAGATTTAGTTTTGAATGAAAAAATAGGATGTTTCACAAACGTTTGAAGTAATAGCGCACAGATGACCATTAACAGATTGAAACTACAAGAACATTTGTAAAACGTGCGCAAAATATAAAACTATGACATTGAACGTCTTCGTTTAATGGGATGCTGGTTCAAAGTGAGCACTTTTGACTTTCTTTTCACCAGCTGTGTCTCCAGCTGGTCAAGCACATGTCACACATCTCTAAAAACACGCAAACCAAAAAGCACCCAGCTCTAACCCAGAACTGATATTTTTTGCAGAAAATACATTTCGGTGAAATAAACCTAAAGATGGGATGTGACCCGAGGCTTACCTGGATGTTGTCAGTAGTTTTCGCCTCTGCGCGGATCGCTCAGCTCCACCTTGAAACAAACGCGCCGCGCAGTTGGACAGAAACGCTTCCGCTGGAAAAAGAAGTCCGCCAGGGAGCCGCGGCGGACCGATAGAGTTAGCTGCAGGGAGTCCAACTCAAGGGATGCAAAAAGGAGTTTACGCCCCTTCTTATGCATTGTCACACACATGTCATGTTTACTGTGCCGAAATTTCCCAACTTCAGCAGGACATCGGCTTTTGTTCACGCGTTAATTAAGCCAAAGTTGGAGCTCCTTCTTTAGAGAACAGGTTCTAAGAATTGGCATAAATGTTATGAAAGAGATTAAATCAAAGAGCAACAGGAATATCGCCAAATTAATTTAAATTGCTACTTTTTCTAAACAATCCTAACTCTATGTGTTTTGACCACTTTGTGATTTCGTAAGTTTTTATTTATTTATTTATTTATTTATTTATTTATTTATTTATTTATTTATTTATTTATTTATTTATGTCTATTTTTAATATATTATTCAGCTGTCCCTTTTCATATTAATCCCAAATAAGTATTTGGAAACACAACAAATGTAATCTCACAGGATTTAACAAAATAAATAACCAGATCAATTCAATACAATCATGGACAGATTTCAAGTCAGTCGCTACATTTTAATCCTAGTTATAATACAATGCAATCAATTTTAGCTTATAATGCCAATTGATGAGAAGTTATCTGTCCAAGGAAACCCAGTTGATTGCATCAAGTGAGTGATTTTGCAGCAATCCCTGGATAGAGCCTGTGGCAACAGGGATGAGGAGCCACCTTTTGCCATGGTGTGGCAGGGGTTAGCTCTGCTGTCTCATAAGAAAAGGAGCCTGGGTTAAAATTAGTGTAATTTGAATGACAGCCCTTACTTACATATTCCAAAAACATGGTTGGTTAACTGGAGATTCAAAATTATGTTCTCCCTGTAGTGGACTGATACTCCATCTAGGGTGTGTTCCCCCACCTTTCACCCACTGACAGCTGGAGATAGGTGCCAGCAGGTATGGCACAAAGATGGCTGAAGGAAGGAGCCGCAACTTTTGAATTCTGCCAGGAGACGATGCTGGGAGCCACTTTCAGGGTTTTTTCTGCAGTTTCGGAGTAAAACATCTCTGGTCTACTTGAACATATCAGTATGTGTTTAGCAAATTGATTAGACTTGTGTGAACTGACTCACTGTCCATGCACTTGTTTTCTTTGCTGGAATGCAGTAAATCATGGCAAACACAGATTAAAGGTTCCATCTGGCTGGCTTGAAAAATGAGCAATTTCAAAGGTAGATTTATAATCTAATAAACAGCCCATATAAAGGATACATTAATCTTAGCTCAGTTGCAGTAAAAGAAAAACTCACAAAAGGCGTCTTAATCCTGTTTATTTTCTTGCAGTATAATTGACCGCGTTATGTTTCTTTATTTTACACTTTCAGCTCTTTATGTGCAAATTAGTACAATTTTAATGAGTTTGTAACCCACTAAACTATTTATCATCTTAATATAACTCATTTATTCCTTTATTCCTTTATAATGCATTCTAGGGATGAGTACTTGTTTTTGTATTACCTCATACAGACAACCTGCAGATTATTCTATCCTGATTTAACCTCAAGCAAAAGTATGAAACATTAAATGTCAAGTTTACTGAAAATGTCTTTTTCATACGTTATCTCAACAAGTATACTTACGGAACGACTGGATACTCTTATTGTGTTTCATAGAGACATCTAGTGGCGGATGTAAGAAATGCGGCATGATGAGAACAAAAATACATACAATGGCTATGAAAACGATGTTTTCAATTTCGTAAAATTTATTTTCAATGCAGTTGAATTCATTTATATTATATATATTATATTATTCAGAAAAATCTAAATGTCTCACGGGTTTAGTCATATTATGTTTTTTTTTAAAAGTATGGGGAGATGAGTCTCTCAATATTGCACAGAAAATTTTAATTAATCACAGCTCATCCAACTAAAATACATGAAAACTACAGCATTGGTTGAATAAACTTTTCATTAACACAAAGGAATGAAAACATTACTTTTGACATTTAACACACTCTCCGGAATGTATTGTACTTTTTCCAACATATTAAGTCATGCAAACTACTATGTTTTCAAAATCCATGAAGTTTCTGAAACTTAGTCTCACTGAATAGAGCTAGCCAGAAGCCATGATCTGCTTTGATAATGAATTTGACAAGTTATAGTAGGTGGAAAGAGGGGAAGTGGAGGTGTTAGCAGTTTCCTGAGCATCCAACACTCAGAGACCCAGAAGATACTCCATAGACACACAGAACCAGCACTCGGCAGATTTTTATGGGAGACTTTTTGTTGCGAAATATGGTCAAACTACCAAAAAGCTGCCAAAACAAATTCAGCTGCAGGTGAACAAATGAATATACCCTGTATCTCAACTATACAAATTAACCAACAGGGTGCAGCAAATAGTCCATCAAAACTACATTCAGTTTAAGATTCACCCTGAATGGAATGCAAGACATGTCCTGAAATATATAACATTTGACTTCAGGTTGTCCCTTTTTTCTTACTTTTACTACTTTTTCCTTTTGCTTCTGTATCTGGTTTTATTCGTTTTGTTCCACTTTGGATCTCCCTTGATGAGAGGATTCTCTTACATTTCCACTTTCTGCTTCTTTTTTGGATATAAAATGTTCTCCACCCTCATTGGCACCCCTGTTAAAGATGCGTCAAACCCTTTAAATAAATTCCTCTTTTAGTGTAGCAGTGCATTTTCACACTCAAAAGTACAGAAAAATCCCTCATCAGCAATATTGTTTTTGAACGACATCAGAAGCTCAACACCTATCGGCAACCCTAAAAATTAAGTGTGCTGTATTCTGTTAATGTCAGTGTAGTAATTATCCAGCATAAAGCAGTGGTTAACACATTTTTTTCTTTGTTGTAACAACGGTTCGTAATACGTCAACCGTATGCCTGTTTTCCCTTAAATGGTTCCAGATTTCTAAGGAAAATATACATATTTGTGGTTTGCATCAATGAAAAAAAAGGGCCAAATCCTCACTGCTAATGCCAACCATAGAGGATTTGGCTGGGAAAAAGTGCTGTAGTTTGGGGCTACATGTCACTCACTAGAAAAGCAAGGCTTGTCACAATTGTAATCTGAATCCAGACTGATGTTGAGCCAAGTTGCTGCATATTTTCACCCCTGAGGAGGGAACGTTATCCTCCATGATGTCAACGCTTTCTTTCGTAGAGTGAGGTTTACCACAAACTAACACAAAATTTGAGGAGTGGAGAAAATGGAAGGGCCTCCCTGCGGTCCTGACCTCATCCCAATTGAACACTTATGGGATCATCTTGGGTGTGCTGTTTGTGCGCCCACATCCCCATTGGCTGACTAGCTGCAAGTGCTGGCTGTGGAAGGGGATGCACTCCCACAGTAGCGTTTGACCAAGCTGGTAACCAGGATTATGAGGAAGAGGTACCAGGCTGTTCTGGCTGTTTGTGGCTCTTCAAGGTTCTATAGTGGCACCTTTTCGTTCAATAGAAAAGTTCCAAATATGTCTGTTATATGATCTAATAAATGATACCAAATACAAGTCTAGAGCAGATTTAGCAGTTTGCCACGGCCAGAGAGGATTTGGCATATTTTCTTATGGCTAGCAGCCATAAAACTCTGTTGCTTAACCTACAAATGCCTTTTCTTTAGAAATATTTTATCGTTTAAAGGTAAATTAACAGGTTTTCCGGCAGTATTAGATGTTTCAAAGTAGCATTGTCAGAGTAAATAGTCAAGCTAACACAAATATCTTTACTTTATGTACTAATTTTACATGTTTTTTTTACTTTGTTGAACTTTAGGGGTTTATTTTGATAATTGTCAAAAATGAATTGAAATTCATCATCAACAGCAAATGCTATTGTCACATTTGATAAAAGAAAATTAAGATAGTAGATCATTGACTTTTTGCTTTTTCGTTTTAAGATGTAAGTAACGGATAGTCTTGTTACACTGACATCAGTTCAAAGAAATCCTGTGTAAAAATAGGAAAAATGTCAAATTAATTACTGCTGGGGACAAATCTGCAGCCTTTAATCTGCATGTATTCAAAAATATGCTGCAGTGATATTGCTGCAAAGAAAGATAGAAACATAGAAAAGACTAACATACATTCAAAAGAAAGTGTGTAAACTAAATAAACTACGTCTGAAATCTGTGTTAAAACAGCAGAATGTATTAACACAATATTTCAGTCACTGGGCAGTTGTCCAATACAAAGTAGGAACAAAAATCTTTGTGCATCTTCAACAGCAAAATCAAATGTAACCACTTTCAGTTTGCTGGTTTGCTTAGAAGAAGATGCAGAAGAAAATATGCAAGCTGAGAGCTGAAGAAAAAAGAAAGAATTGCAATCACAGTTTCTTTTTTAAATTGTGCAACACACTTTTGAAAATTGAAGTCAACATACTTTTCCACAATTAGCAAAATGGAAACAGCACAGTTTGTACATTTGAAATGATTCACAGTATTTTTTTACAATGTTGTTCATGTTACTGAGAGTTTATCATTCGATCTGTCTGAACAATGAAGCTGTTTCACAATTATTATCTTTTTCTTTAAGAAAACAATCAAAGAACAGTACAAATATATATAAGAAGAATGCTTGGTTGGGTTCATCTAAACAGCACCGCCCTGATGTAGTTAGCAGGTTTTCTGGAGACAGCTTGTACGTGCTGATAGTACCTTTAAGGTGTGTTAGGTTTCAGTCAATTATTAAAGGAACAGTCCGTGCAGAAACTCACACTTGTTGCTCAAGAGCTGATTTTTGCAGCTTCATTTGTCCCATGCAGGGAGGCTGATCTTTGTGGAGTAGTTTGAACCGGCTCCTCCATTTGGCCCTTCACCGATAGGAAGTCGTGCTTTTAGCTTTCCATTCCCCATGATTAAGTCCTCCACCTGGCCTTGGATCCTGTTATCTGGGCTGCATTTCTCTCATCGCTTCCCTCCGCTGGGTCGCTCAATTGACTTTTTCCAGATATCCATCAGGAAACATCTGAGCTCCGCTTTATCTCATTCTTGAGTTCATCCCATATTACATCATCCGTGCAGGTCTTTCAGGCTGCTTTCATATTGATCACTTCACCGTCTCCTCAATTCAAATCCCTAGGGAAGCATTGAAGGTAAAGTATTGTTCTTTTTAGAGTCCCTAATCGAGCAGCTGTATTTTACATGGAACTGGTTCATTATCGATTAAACTTTACATATTTTAAAACCAGAACCCTCTCAGTATGAACTGAGTAAAGTTTTTGATGACACTTATGGTATAGCTGCAAACAGAATGCATCTGTGTCCCTTTGTAGAAGTTTTTTTCTTTATATTTTAAAATAGTTTTAAAAACACTTAAAGTGCTAATTATTTGCATGTAAGATATTTCAATACTGGGGTGGATGGTGCCTATCTCCATTGGTCGTAAGGCAAGAGGTAGAGTTCACCATGGACAAGTTGCCATTGGGGAGAACACGCATATTTAAATTGATAATAATCACATAATTTAAAATGATCACATTTACTGAACAATGCACTTTTTTAGTGTTGGATGTTGTTTTGCTGTTGTTGGTAGACCAAAGTGCACGTAATTCAATTCAATTCAATTCAATTCAATATAATTTAATTCAATTCAATTTTATTTATATAGCGCCAATTCATGAAACATGTCATCTCGAGGCACTTTACAAAGTCAGATCAATCAGATTATACAGATTGGTCAAAAGCTTCCTATATAAGGGAACCAGTTGATTGCTTCAAATTCCCGACAAGCAGCATTCACTCCTGGAGAAGCGTAGAGCCACAGGGACAGTCGTCTGCATTGTACATGGCTTTGCAGCAATCCCTCATACTGAGCAAGCATGAAGCGATAGTGGAAAGGCAAAAAACCATCCATTAGCGGAAAAACTTCCAGCAGAACCGGGCTCAGTATGAACGGTCATCTGCCTCGACCGACTGGGGGTCGGTCGAGGCAGATGACCCGGTGATCTGTCTTCTCTTGATGATGTCACAGTTAACAGAACGTCAGACCAGGTGTTCCCACTATGAAGAAAAAAGAGGAAAGATGACAGACAAAGGGGTCTGTCCAGTCATATTCTAGGGTTTTTGATAATGCCCCTCCTTCTGAAATACAGGGGTTGGACAATGAAACTGAAACACTTGGTTTTAGACCACAATAATTTATTAGTATGGTGTAGGGCCTCCTTTTGCGGCCAATACAACGTCAATTCGTCTTGGGAATGACATATACAAGTCCTGCACAGAGGTCAGAGGGATTTTAAGCCATTCTTCTTGCAGGATAGTAGCCAGGTCTCGACATGATGCTGGTGGAGGGAAATGTTTCCTGACTCGCTCCTCCAAAACACCCCAAAGTGGCTCAATAATATTTAGATCTGGTGACTGTGCAGGCCATGGGAGATGTTCAACTTCACTTTCATGTTCATCAAACCAATCTTTCACCAGCCTTGCTGTGTGTATTGGTGCATTGTCAGCCTGATACACGGCACCTCCTTCAGGATGCAATGTTTGAACCATTTGATGAACATGGTCCTCCAGAATGGTTCGGTAGTCCTTGGCAGTGACGCGCCCATCTAGCACAAGTATATTGCGAAATGTTGACAGCGGAAGTCTGTGCCGTTTTTACGTCACGTCTGCAGTTTCTCTGATTGGTTTACTTTGTCTGTGAACCCCGCCCCAGAAGAAGCCCTCAGTGGGAGCAGTTCCAGACTAACTTCAGGCGTGTCGAAGAGAGGCAAAAGTTAGTTGGACTGGCCATGCTAGGAAAACTCCCCTTTAAAAGGAAGAAACTTCCAGCGGAACCAGGACCAGGCTCAGTGTGAACAGCCATCTGCCATGACCGACTGGAGGTTTGACAGGACAAAGACACAAAAAGAGCGCACAAGCACTGACTATGTGAAAAAAGAAAAAGCGTAATCTGTAGGAGAGAAACACAGCTTGGCAGATCAACACTGAGTCAGTTTTGACGTCTCGATGATGAAAGAGAACAGTTAGTCGCAGTAATAGCTCAGTCAATAGCTACGTCTAGGAGAGAGACAGGGTGAAAGACGGGGCCAACTGTCTCATCTATAAGTGAACATGAAGTTGTTGGCAGCAGTAGCTCAGCCAAGGCCCCCGTAAACAATGCCTGGCCAGATGTAGCTAATATAGCTATATGTAGCTAATATAAAGAAAAGAAACAGAGAGAGGTCTGAAATAATATCAAAAAATGCAAAATTGGACAGTAGTAGGAGAATTAAGCAGGGTGAGGAAAAGTGGTCTTGATGTCCTCCAGCAGCCTAAGCCCATAGCAGGACAAGCTAAGCCACTTTAACCATCAGCTTTATCAAAAAAGGACTGTTTTTAAGCCTAGCCTCAGAAGTAGAAAGGGCATGGCTGTGGGAAATGGGCGTGCTGGGGATGCTGCAGCACCCTCTAGTGGCGAGAGGGCGATTATTAAAAAAAATATTAAAAATACTTTGTACAATTTTTAAATTTCTTAAGAATATTTTGGGAAATTATTTAGACTTTTTTATTTTACTATTACATGTATTTGGATTTAAATTTAATTATTTTGAGTCCAAATCAACACAAGTTCATGGCAAGTTGCTCCCCCGGCAGCAGACTAGTAATAGGCCGTGGGCCAGAATCTGTATATAATCTGTATATATTCACCTGAGAACTGATGATGTCTGTGTGTTACAGACCCTGGTTGCGTGCACTGAAGTGTATATGACAAAGTAGTGAATCTCAATCTATTTATTTATTTTTAATTGTATTTTAAATAGGCCTATAGGCTCATAGTTCTTTTGTCCAAAAAAATAAGATAATTAGATATCCCAAAAAAATTTCACAGCACCCCTTGTTCAAAATTACTTCCAGCGGCCCTGTCTAACAATATCAGACCATACAGAGACATAAAAAATTTTGAACAGTCCTTTTTTTACAATCTCTATATTGCTACCATGTCCTCTCTTTTGATCTTTTGTCTTTAACTCACAAAAATGTTCTCTTTAGGATTAAGTGGGAACAGCGATTGGCATTGTAGGAGGTCGGTTTAGTCTCTTTGAAGTCTCTCAGTATTTCAGAGCTCAATATGCAACGCACTTTAGTAAAGTTTCGGGGACCTTCGGTAGAGAAACGGGCCTAAAGGATCACAAATCCTCCACTCTGTCCTACAGCAGGCCATGAGGCCTGTCCACATATCCGTCCTTCATTTCTTGCTTGATCCATCGGGAGTGTTTGTTGTTAAAAAGCTCAATCTTAGTCTCATCTGAACAAAGGACACAATTCCAGACAAGGAAGAGCTTGTCGAACTCTACATCAAACGACACATGTTTACATCTGCAACAAAAGCACAGTAAATTACTTTTTCTGGCATGCCTCTCTAACAACCAGTTGGCATGAACATCAAGTCTGCTGGTTGCTATGGAAATTTGGTGATGCCCCTAGATGCAACTTACTGCTTCACTTCTCTATCAGAGCTTTGGAAATTCTCGTTACCTCCAATGCCATCGTCCTCCAAGTACATGGCAGCGAGTCTTGCGGCAATTGACTTGAGAAAAAAAAGAGTCCCTGGCTCCAACGGACTACTTTCAAAAATAGGTCCTTTTTTGTCTGAGTGATTGTTGTTCAGTTGGTTGCCTGCTACTGGGAGCTGTAAAACAAATTGCCCTATAGGGACAATAAAGGTTCCTTGACCCTTGAACATAGCTCCTGTTCCTAGCTCCTGTTCCTTGACCTTTCATGGGGTCAACAATAAGAACTCTATCATGGAGAGGAAAGGAGGTTTGGACCGCTGTGCCGATTTTGAAAGGCCTTTAACACCGACGTCATTATGTGACGAAAATGCACACGGGTGATTCGAGTCAAACATGAGCCTACAGCCATGCCAAAATGCTTTTTTCTGTTATCGATTGATACAATAGTAGCCACAATTTTTTACTTGAACAAACAGGGGCCTCAGTTCCGCGTTGAGGAATCTTGCAAAGCCACAGCGGCCTGTCACAACCTCATCCTAATGGTCACCAGCTTGGTCACACGCTGCTGTGGGAGGGCATCACGTTCCTCACCAAACCTCTGTTCCAAGTAAACAAGTACGGTTGTGCTGATTATGCTGGGTCAATCAGCAACCTCAAGGTGATCTCACAGTGGTTGAATGAAGTTGAGATCAAGACTCAGGGCAGGCCGGTCCATCCCCTGCAATCATACATTCTGGTGGCATTCTCTGATAAACCCTTGAAGAACAGAATTAAGTCATAAACTGTGAACATAGGGAATTGCCAGTTGCTGTAAAGTTGTCCTATGAGGGAGATGCTGTCCCACACTCAAACTAACATGGGTGAATATCACACTCAACATTTTCTTAAACAACTTAAGAGTAAATTATCTGCTTTTTCAACTGCACAGATTGACAAGCAGCATTGTTACAACAATGGAAAAAGGCTTCCAAACACACATTTCCTTACTTTTTCTGTGTTTGCTTCTCTTGTGACTAATTTCCAGGGTACAGTGCGTTTTGAGCAGACTAGGCGAACTTCCTTTGAGTACCCATTAGGTTGAGCTTCCTGTTTCTCTTGAGTGAGTGAATCTGTCACCGTCTGAAGTGTTTCATTTGATGCTTTGTGACAGGAAGAAGGGCTGAATGGGAGCTGAGTCAGGGGATGTCAGCAGGTGTTTGAACAGGCACAAAGAACAGGTGGCAGGCAGGCAAAGGGACGTGTCGCTGTGGGGGTTTACCTGCTCCGTGGAGCCCTCACCTCCCACCTGTACTCTCTGCTGCCTGACACCATAAGCAGCGAAGCAGCAGCTCTGATTTAACAAATCGAAGCCTGTTCAGACACCTCAATGGCAGATTGTGCTAGTTCATTCATCACTTCACACCCCCCCCCCCCCTTCCCCCGCTGTCCCTATGAGCATCAAATTGCTATCAACGCATGCTGTCTTAGCCCCCACCTCTGTTATTGTCGGACAGCAGGAAGTGGCTTCAAAGAAAAGGTTCATATCATCATCTGCGCATGAAGCCCAAGATCTGAGCTTAGGCCACATGAGCCAGACTTCAGGAATGAACACTACGTCTCGTACTGTTACTGTAAACACAATGGTGGAGCAGACGGTTTAAACTGAGAGCTTCAGATGAGAGAGTGTGTGGGAGGATGAAATTTAGAACGTATACAGAAAATAAAAATGCTACACTCTTAATATTTGGACCGATAGCTTTGATTATAACAATTTATTATAGTCATTTTAAGTCATGTCACCACATTTATACCCATTCAAAGCTGCATTCTTTTTTTTTTTTTGTCAGTGCTTTGTCCTGAAAATACGCAAGTTAAACAGCTGTGCAAAGTCTTCTCCAGCATGTCTTCAAGATTCATCAGGCGTCCAAAAACAATGTCTCCGTCTTCCCGAATCACTTGTTTTTACAGTTTGAGTCTGAATCCTGGAAATGGCATCTGAAATATGCTGATATACATCCAAGGAAGCGAAACACAGTCTATTTCAGGTAATCAGCTGACCTAATTGTCTGGTCACATGATGTTGCTGAACAGTGACCTCACCAACTGAATATCTCCAGGCTTGGAGGAGAATGGCGGCAGCAGTGGTATCTCATCCATGTTGTGTTCGCTGTGCTCAGAGAATTTGAACTTGGACCTACCATGCTGAAGCTACAACCTCATCGTCTCACACAATGTTGGCAGCAACAATGCTAGCTTGGCTGCTAAGCACACCGTCACCTGCCACCGCTCTGGCTTCAATACAAGCAATCTGACCGAACGGCTGACACAAACAATCGGCAATTTCTGCAGTGTTAAATGCATTGCAACAATTCGACTCATTGCACATAAAGGTCAGTGTTTGCCGGTCTCCTCTTCCAACTGTTGTGAAGCGCACTCACCTCCATATTGGGCATATAAAACAAGTTGATGTGGGTCCTAGGCATATAGGTTGTGAGCGTCTCAGGCTGCATTTTCACTAGATGATATATCTCTGCCGGGGATTGTTTTTTTTTTTTTTTTTTTTTTTTGCAATAAGGAGGGTCGATAAGGCCAACGCAGAAGCTCATATAGTTTATTATAATAATTTACAACAGATTCTGTGTTCCGGCTTTAGAGCCTATGTGATCAGCTTACACTGCAAAAAGGGAACTTAAAGTAAGTAAAGTTTTCTTGAAATTAGTATATTTCCCTTGATTTGAACAGCTGAATAACACTTTTTGCCAATGGAATGAGTATTTTTATCCCTAAAATGAGATAATTAGATATTCTGCACTTGAAATAAGACGATGGAGATGAATTGTTCTTATTTTAAGTGCAAATATCTTATTCCATTGGCAAATAGTCTTATTCAAGGAATATCAAGGAAAAATACAAAAAATGCAAGAAAATTTTACTTATTTCGAGTTCCCTTTTTGCAGTGTATAAATTGGCAATATAGATAGATGTTGGATTTTGAGTACATGCTACCTTCTGAATGTGCAAAGAGCACGCCGCCTGGTTAAAATAATTTCACAAGATGCAAAGTGCTCTGAACAGAGCACTACCTGAGTTGCATACTCACACTGTTTATGAGCTAATAGAAGTCCGAATGTTGTTTGTTCCTCCACAGCAAGGCTGAAACATGGGGGTGCTGAAACCTCCCATAAGCATAGGAAAACTATGTTGATTGTTTCGAAACATCTTAGTGCAGATCTGACATTCATGGCATCAAAAGCAGCAGGAAAAAACATCAAAATAACCTAGCAGGCAGAAACCATGAAGAAAAGACTGTGACAACTAAAAGAACAGCTTTCTGGATCATCAACAAGTCCTGTGCTGAGGCTCAGTTAGAGTAAACAAGACTTCAGGATGCCCAGGATGTGTTCAGCCAGTTCCAGGGGGGTCTCCTAAGAAAAGAGGACACTACAGAGTTATTTCCCCTCCAGATCAGAGAGTGCTTAACACTTCAACCAGGTGGATGTGGGGGCATTTGACTGCACAGTGAGGCGATCATGCTTGTTCATGAATGGCAGCACAGCGGCCACATGAGAAAAATACCAAGGACAGATGGGGATGAAGATTAGCGCATAAATAGTTTTTCTTTAAATCCTCCTTCTGATTGTTTTGGTCACCAGGATGATGGACTGTTTCACGGCAGCAATGAAACAAGTAAAGACAAATGCCAAATACAACCTCAAAACACACAAATGAAACGATCAAAGAGTCTGCTTGGGTCAGTTTGTCATTCCAAAGACCGATAAATGAAGATTTCAGAATTCATTTATAATAAAAAATTTATTTCAAATAATTTTTTTTACAAAAAAAACATTTAACATTAACTTCCGTCTTAACAGAGAGTGTTGCATGAACAATAAAAATAACACATTAGATACGATACGTCACTTTGTTAACAATCAGGTGTAGCGGGAACTGTCGTAAACACACAGTTGCAGGTAATACGTTTAAAGACAGTTGTACCTGATGCAGCTTTCACGAGGCCTCATTGATTCGCTGCTTTGCTGCGAGTGGAAATGTACCAGCTGGCTATGCGTGCACATGGTCATGCATGCATGAGAGGCTTGTACCGGGTTCTCTGCGTGTGTTTGCGCACACACCCGTGGCCGATCTGCAGTTTGCTTCGCCGGAGCTGAAGTGGTGTTGGCTGGTGTCGCAGCAGATTGAGGGCTTGTTTAAAGAGCGGGGTCTCATCCCCCACCTCATAAACAGCTTTTTCATTTTTAGTGTCCAACGGGCTGCGTTTAACGGAAAATCTACTCCCGATTCAGACAGCAGCAGATTTTGTTCCTGAGAGCGTGCTGTGGTGTAAAATTGCTTTGCTCGACTGGCGTAGATTAGTGTTGTATGACTCCATATATAACCCAACTGCTTACGAGTGAACTGGTCACATTTCCAACTTTTTCTCTTTTGCTAGACTCACATAACGGAAGAGACACAGCAGACTTTTTTTTCCTTTTTTTTTTTGTTTTTTTACAGCTAGCGGCACATATGATTTATTCTTTTATTTTCCTCCCCTTGATGTCAAAGTTTGAAAAACATGTCACATTTCTACCATGTATGGAGAAGGGAAAAAAAAACACCCACTTTTATTTTATCACATTCCTTGTAGCAAAAATAAATAAGCGTCCGTGCTGTTTGATTTACTGAGACAAACAGCATCAGGTCAGAGAAGAACAAAAACCATGAGAGTTCAAATCGTTTCGGAGCCCTGTGAGACAGCTTCGGGGCAGACTGGCTGCTGTCCACAGTTGCCTTGGAACGCAACGCTGGTCCCTGGGGTTTGAAGTGCACCGGGACCGTGGGACGGCGGGTGTTTTGGATTAATGGGGGGGGGGGGGGGGGGGAAACACCGGGTCAAGAGGGCTTTCTGTTCCGGCGAGGTGACAAAGGAGTGGAGTCCCGCTGCGAGCGCTTGTTGTTCCCACTGTACAGAGAGGAGATGGAGGCGTTGGTGGGGGCCTGCTGCTGGGGCAGAGCCCGGCCTGGGTGCAGCGGCCCTCCTCGGAGCAGCATGATGTCCCGCACGGCGCCGCGGAAAGGCCTGCTGACGAAGCAGTACAGGAAAAAGTTGACCGCCGTGTTGAGCATGGCCAACATGTTGGACAGGTCGTAGGCCAGGTGGACGCGCCAGTCCTGGTGAACCGAGGACACGTACAGGTGGTAGATGACTACGACGGTTCGAGGGGCCCACAGAACCGAGAACATGGAGGTGAGGGCCATCAGCATGGCCGTGGTTTTCCCCAGGCGACGCGGGGGCCCGCGCTCCTCCTGGCACGGCTGCTGTCTCTGCCGGATCCTCAGCGTGTGGATTATCAAAGAGTTCAGCACCAAGAAGATGCTGCAGGGCAGGAAATAAATGATGGTCACGTGCGTCCATATGAGAACGGCGTCCAGCGAGGTGGGAGGGTGGCTGTCCCTCCAAACGTCCGACCACCAGAAGAAAGGCACGCCCGACGCGAGCGACAGCACCAGCACCGCCGCGATGATCTTCCTGGCCCGTGCCGGGTAGCTGATCTGCCGGTGGAGCAGGGGGTGGCACAGCGCCACGTACCGGTCCACGGTCAGGGGCACGGTGGACCAGATGGAGGCGTGGTTGGCGGCAAACTCTGCGGCACTGACCACGTGCAGCAGGAGCGTAGGGACGTCGCGATGGAACACAGCCGTCTCCAGCAGGAAGCCGACGAAGATGATGAAGAGCTGGGAAAGGATGTCTGAGCCCGTCACTGCTAGGAGGTAGTAGTAGAGAGCTTTCTTGGTGCGGGCTGCCAGTCGGCACAAGGCCAC
Source organism: Fundulus heteroclitus (assembly GCF_011125445.2). Lineage (NCBI taxonomy): Eukaryota > Metazoa > Chordata > Actinopteri > Cyprinodontiformes > Fundulidae > Fundulus > Fundulus heteroclitus. The sequence goes on from NC_046370.1 coordinate 12,708,345, forward strand.
CGCTGTGAGGATGTTCACTGAAATAACAAATAAATAAAAAGAAATTATTTTACCCATAGAGGAGGCTTGTCCAGCTACAGTCTTCGTGGTCTCATATTAGTTTAAGACAAAAACAAAAACGTTTCATTGTTTTATTGTATATAAAAAATTAGTGGCATGTTTTATTTAATGGTTATAATGATTCTTGTATTTTATAGTGACCTCTCGCTTTAGGTGCTATAAAATTATTGGACAAAATGTAATTAGAATTCACAACTCTAGTTAATGAAAACATTTCCCCTGGTATAAACTTGGAACTAATTCACTGGTTGATCTCAGAAATTGGCAATTATAGTCAGTTAAACATATTTGTAATGTTCTTACTTTTCAGCAGTAGTATACATAGTATTATACACGGCTTTGTATAGTCTGCACTTCTGTTTCTAGAGAAATGTTTGTTTTTAATTGTTTTAATTATCAGATTCATGCAATTTTTAGTAAATCTATCACCATTTGTTACATTCAGTTCCATTCAAAAATACAAAATTAGGAGTTAATGCTCAATATTTTTGCTACAAACAAAGAAAAAAAAAACACTAAAGATTTTTGAACACTCTACACACCAATGAACAAGATTAGCTAAAGCCTAATGTCCAAAATCTGAGTTAAAAAAATTACGTTGCCAACATTTAACTGCTTAATTTGGTCATTCTTTGTCTTACTGAGGCCTGCTCCGTTATGGGCCATAAGAAAATCATCAATCACATTTTGTAAACAGCGTGGCTGCTACTTTATGACAAGAAGCTGAGGTTGCTAGTTCACTTTTATTTTGGCTAAACCTTGTTTATATATAGAGGAGGAAAGAGTAATCACAGGAAACATAAATTACGAAATAAAAAGTAATCACTGCATCTATTCTCATAAAATGTCTGACCTTTACATTTTCAACATTCCTATTCTAGTTTTGGGTTTATTTTTTGTGTAGGCCTCCCAATTGGAATGTTTCAATGCCAAAGGGTTCTGGACAGATGGCCTCCAAGTGAGCTGTTAAAGATTCTCGTTGAGCCCTGCTCTCTGCGCTGTTTGTGTCATTCTTCATCCAATAAGATTCATTCATAATACATGTCAATCAAAGTCACACCCAGCTTAGATGCGTAGGCGCGAATGTCATTTAAACATACAAATGTAAATGGAAGAGTTAGACAATGACGACAAGACAGGAGAGAATGATGCAGCAAAAGAAAAATGGGTAATTTCTTTACAAAATTATAATTTCACAAGCCTTTTTCTGGAGGAAAAAAAGTGGATAAAGGAACTTGGGCTGGACCAACAAAACTTAAAAATCCAGCAGTAGGCAAGTGACCATGGAAGGATATATGTTCAGATAGAGTTCAATGCTGAATTTGACCTTTAGTGGGATTGTATTAAGGTTTAAAACAATGCTGTACTTGTTTGGTATGTATGTGTACCAAACCGAAAGGGCTTTGGTGAACAGTTTTTTAGTATGAATTTGCTTACCTTTACACCCCTGGTATATATGTAGGGCTATAAACTGTGAAACATGTATGCATTGTACATAGTGATCATAATCTAGTATTATTCATTTGATTATTTAATGGACCTTTGGTTTTAAAATCACATTGGGAACAGAAACAGAACATCAGTGTTAATGGTCTTTTCAATGAATTGTTGTCGTGTAAAGATCACTTAAATGTGATGATGCCTCTTCTTCTTTTTTATAGCCCCTTTGGATCAATATCAAATGGCCTTTGGATAGGAAGAAGCAATGAATTAAGCATTTGTCCATCATGTATTTGCCCTGAATGGCTGAGCTGGTAAAAAAATCCAGGAAAAAAAACTGACAATGGTTGGATTTATTAATTATTTGACATATTTGGCTAAATTCAAATGAGCATAACCTGTAAGAAGAACCATCAGCACACATTGCATGATTGTAGAACAGTACGAGTAATATGCTGCTACTTCGCCTTTTGTTTTGATTATTTATTTTGTGTCCAGTTCTGCCCTTAGTTAAATCTAAACTGTGAATTAGTCGAACAGTATACCTGGTACTCCCACACAAAGCAGAACACTGTAGTAAATGACGGGAAAGAAACCAAGGACACATTTGGATCTCCGCAGCTCCTCAGGTTTTAGGCCCAGCTCCTCATTGCTGGACTCTGTCACATTAGGCCAGTCGATCATGGCCTTGGTGCTTCCTCTGAAGAATAGAAATGACAAAACACAAGGCAGAGAGAAAACTGAGTTCAAGTTTTTGAGAAACAGTCGAAACAGCAGAAAATGGAGATCTAGATCATATATTCTATGGAAAGTCAGAGTAATGGGAACTGTCTGGTGGAAACTTTTGGTTTTGAAGGCTTACTTTGAGTGCTTATGGTCTATAATTCCTGCTGAAAAAGTAAGAGTCCAGATTTTAGAGCTGTTAAAACATCAAAGTGTGACCACTTATTAGCCTGCAGAGCAACACACTTTAAAATCAGGTCTGCGTTGCTTTCCTTCTCTCTGCATGACTTCTTTATACTTGGACTGTTGAAGTTAACCTTATGTTGTTACGCTCCTGAGCCACCAAGGGTGCCTTTAAAAGCTATATTTGGGCCGTCACTTTGCTGATTTTTCTTGTGTAGGCGCACTTGATTGCAGGACATGGCGAGCTCGAGTGGTTGACTTGTGAAAGTTAAGAGAGCTTGAAGAAAGGCTTGTGCTTAAGTGACGTAAATGAAAAAGGTCTTTTGTTGTAAAGCTGCCACTGTTTTGATTATACAAAACCTTTTTACATTTCAGAGTAGCTTTTTTTTTGGTTAAAACAATAACAATTTTAGTTAGGTTTGTATCTACAGTGCCCTGCTAAAGAATAGATATAAACCTTTTAAAAATTTTTAATATTGCAACTTTAAACCTCAATATATTTTACAGGTATTTTATGCAATAGACAAACAGAATGTAGTGCACAGTTGTAAAATGGAAGGAAGATGATACATAATAATGTTTTACAAAAGTAAAAGTGTATCTATTTTCATCAAAGAATGAATGCATTTAAGTGTTTTAGCAGTACCTTTTGAAAATAACCTTTAAGCAGATGCAAAACACACTTTTCATAAAGCCCACATTTATTAAAAATGTATTTTTATTGAAATTTCTCATATTTATCATTGTCCACTAAGAATGATTGAATCTGGATACTATGCTGCGTCCCAGTTGCAGTCGGGAACTCGGAAATTCAGACATCCGAGTCAGAAGAGTCAACTGGACTGGCCCCTAAAGTCAGACTTCCCACTCAGAAAGTGGGAGAAATTTTTTAAGGCCTATTGTCAGATCCAATATGGCAGCTCCACGCATCAACAACAGGAAAGCTTTTTATTTTCTAAGGTACAGTCTTAAGAGTGCATCTAAAATGTTACATGTATTGGCTGCAATGCTGAACCGCGCAAATTAAAAGTGGTGTTTCCATTTGGAAAGTACAGCTTTAAGGGACGTTGGTAAAGGGTACTACAAACAAAACAACAGCTTTCCGAGCCGTCGCCACATTGGAATCCAGACCTTTAATTTTTTTGTTTTTTGAAATCCCGACTTCTCCGACTGTGTTAAATGGACCACTACTAAGTCAGGTTTTACACCATTCCCATCTCCTAGTTCCGACTTCCGGGGTAAATGGAATGCATCATTAAATCCAGGGTATGAGGTAAACAAGGAGGAGACTTTCCAACCTCTAACACTGGGAGTGAGCTCCTCACAAATAGAAATTGTCAAAATATCAGTGGAAATACGCAGAAAGTCCTTAGCAATTATAAGGATTTGACTGCTGTAATGCCAACAAAGATTGTTCCACTGATGTTTCCAAAGGGTATACATAATTTACAACATGCCATTTTTTAGTTAGAATTTATTCAAAACCACATTAAGGATTTTATCCTTTTGCATTGTTTCATTATAGATGGATGATTCCTATCAGCCTTGCTCCAAGAAACATACTTAGCTGAATAAAAATATTTTTTTGTTTAAACCTGGAAGGGGTATGAATAATTTTGCAAACAATAATTGATTATACTGACGGTATTCTCTTGTCTTTGCCCTGTTTTTGTTGTCCACTCGGAACACTACTACAGGATTTGTAATCGCTTTTTAAAATCTTTTCATTTTTGCAGACAATTAATAAATCACATATTTAATTTAAAAGAGGTTTTGTTTGATTAACACTAAAGATACATCTTGCAGACTAATAAATTGTTTTCTGCAGCAGAAGTAATGACGACGAATATATTGGGGGGAAAAACCCTCAAATAAACTACTTTGCAGATGAAATGCTGCTGTATGTTAATGCAAATTCTCGAAAGGTCCTAGAGAAACGATGTTTGCACAGCCAAACGCATATAAACAGTGTCAGTCAATGCACTCATTCAGTTAAACTGCACGTTCACAACAACAGATGGGCTGACGCATTGACCCTATTAACCTCCTATTTCTCAATATACCGCTGCCTTCTGAGTATGACCTTTTCACCCAAGTGACGTTCACTCTTTCTTTATCTGCTGATGCACGGCCAGCCCCCGAATTTTCTTCGCTCATCCATGTCACCAGATTTGGACTGTACTATCTCCCAGTCATTTGTAGACACACGCCCGGCATAAACAGCACTTTCGAGTCAACTCATTCATGAAACCTTCTTCCTGATGTGCGCAGGGCAATCACTTCTCTGAGCAGTTTGTAGTATTTAATTACTGCCACAGTAAAGGTGTTTTATGTGCCAAAACCCCGAACAAGCACTGGATGACTGACACTTTTATGGCCTGCGGCAGTAAATTGATGATAAGCCTGAGCGGCATCGAATTCATTTGCAAGCGGCTGCTTTATTTCATCTTAGCGGCGGCAGAAGGGCTTGAACCAAATTGAAGTTATGAAGATCAATGAACGGTGCGACTGCACGTCTTTCTGAAATGAGTTCCTCTTGATCTGCAGGCATTCTGGAGTGGAACCACCTGTCAGAACTCTGAATAGATCTTGATTTACTTGTCAGCTTTTTAGCTCCATAAAGCACTTATTCACAGACACTGATTTCCATGAAACTTTAATATTCTACAGGTTTTTTTTTTTCATCTGCCAAAGACCTAAAATGACTTGTCAGACATGCTAGAAGACATTCTAAAACTAAACAGTAATTTATTTTGCTAAGTATTATTTACATAAATATTGAGATCAATTTTCTTTTATTTACAGAGTTACCACTTAGCTCAAGGATTTTACACCAAGCAGACGTATGCTGTTTTGTTTTAATTGTCTGCATCTATTTAGTTTTGTCCTGAATGCATCACCCCCAAACTTCAAATATATTTCATAAGACTTAATTCATGGGGAGATGTTCTTCCGTTGTATCTCATTCTTTCATTAATATTAATTTATTTGCCATCTTCTTGCAAGCAAGGGGATTTTCACAGGTTGTTGGCTTTTGTTTTGTTTTTTGGGAACTTTTGCTGACTGATCAGACAGAGCTGATAACAAAAAGGAATGAAATTAGTTATTTTCATGTTAACATCTAGTGCAACATCCACTATCTCTCCACCCTGACCTTCACATCTTCTGTGTGGCACTGAATACAACAATAATTCAAGAATGCTTTCAAAATTGAATGCCACTTTGAGATGAAATGAAATATCTCTACAGGCAGTTTGGGAAGCCTTGATTTCATTTTATTTATTTTTTTATTTTGCAATATGGGTGCAGTCGGGTCGAGGAGGGGTTTTGGTGTAGGGCTACTTTTTAGGAGCTTGGCCCTGTCCCTCAGTTCCAGTGAAATTCTTTAAGACTTCAAAATACCAAGACATTTCAGAGCAATTTTATGCCCTCAACTTTGCCTGGTGGAACATGTATTGGATGGATTAGGGTGGAGACCTTGAGCCGTGGCATCTCAGCTAGCATCAGTGTCTGACCTCACAAACACGCTTCTGGAAGAAAATTCAAAATCCCCAAACACAGACTCTTAAACCTTGTAGAAGACTTGACCCTGTTGTAGTTGCAGTAAAAGGTTTTTGTGTTAAAAACAGGATGCCGTTAAAGCTCAAGTGTGTGTTAAGGCAATGGCCTCAATACCTTCGGCAATATGACACAGATGTAGTCACCTACTGACAACTGAAAAGCGATGAGACGCACTGTGGTGTTTAAACTTTGCAGTGTTTTGCTTCACAAGATTTCAAAGCACTTTATTTGGAATACATTTGGGAAACTTATGTATGATATGGTTTAACCAGTTACTGTCCACAACTCTCTACCATATGTGAAAACTGATGCTTAAAGGATCTGAAAAATGTTCAGTTGCATTGATCCATGAAATTAATATACTGTGATTTAGCTTTTTTTTTGTAAACAAGGAAAAAAAAGCAAAAAGGAGGTTTGATTTGTTTTTTTGCAAACACTTTTGTAATTCTGAGTAATTCTGTTTACTCTGCTTCGGGGGGAAAGATGGACGTCTGCAACATCTGCAAGGTCAGGAGAAAAGGACAAAGACACACTGAGATGTTTACGTAACATTTATCGGACCAAAAAGCTCCAGAACACAACTTTCAGTGGCTGTTTTGTCAAGAGTGAACTTTCACAGAGACTTCAATCCGGAACCATAAATAGCTGCCACATCCCCGAACTTTCGGGGAAAACAAGAGCTTAGAGTCGTTCCAGTTTCTTGCTTTTTTAGGCGGTTTGTTTATCGATAAAAAAGCCTCTCGTATTTCCCTTTGCTTTATCTAATAGGGTAGAGAGCTGCGATAAGATGTCCTGTTCAGTATTAATAGGTACATACAGCTCCCACAGGAGGTGCAGTGTGTGTTTGGAGGGATACATCATCCCTGCAGTTTTACACAAGGCGCCACTGTAACATGTGAGCTGCAGTCTTACAAACAGCATCCACAGTCCTGCGTTACATCTCAGAGTTCACTCAGTTTACTGATTTAGTTTTGTTCTCTTATATGTGCACCATTCAAAGACATGGTGTTTGAGTTACTATTATCTAAAGACTAAAAACGTCTCAAATTATTTCACATAGATATTCCGCAGTAGAAACGGAATATATTTACCTTGCTGATTTCCTTCACGTTGTTCTTACAGCGTATCGCAAACAAATTCATACCGCTTACGTTTCTCCACATTCTGTCACAATATGGCCCCAAACTACAAAGTAATTGTCTGAGAGTTTTTGTCACTGGCAAATGCAAAGCTACTCATAATTAGGAAGTTGACGGAAAATGATACGTGACCCCAAGATTTGACCTGCTATTTCTGCTGCAGGTCTTTTGGGGTCTGTCTCTAACAGATTTGCACCTGTTTTTCCCCCTTGTTTGCAAAATAGCTAATTCTCTGTCAGGTATAACGTCTTGCCAAAGTTTCCCAATTGGATTTAGACACGTTTCCATGTCCCTGCTACAGGAAGGCCTCCCCACAGCTTGATGCTGGCACTACTGTTTGTCAAGGAGAAACTTTCTGTCACAAATAGGGTGTTGGATGTTAGTCATAACGTTCAGTTTTAGTCTCATGTGACCGTGAATGTACTTTTGCATGTTTGCCCTCTTCCCCACATTTATTTTAGTCCAGTGTATTTATATGGTGCTGATTGACAACTAATGTTGTCTCAGGCACTTTACGAAACAAAAAGATCCAATTTCTGTACAAAATTGTGCCAACAATTCAATCCAGTCATAAAGATTCAAGGTCAATTATATACACTCAAAATCAATCGTAGATCTAAAATTCTACAGTGAAGTTCTGCCCATTGTTAATTATTCTTTCTCTTTAAGGTAGATTACACTGAGTCACTGATTTTACAGCGATACCCTCTCCTGAACGAGCGTGTAGCAACAGTGGACAGGTAATTGCGTTAAGTCGCTAGGTTACAAGAATCATTCAGCTGAAACAAATCACTTTTTAGTTTTTCTTTGAAGATAAGAGTGCATCAACAATGAGCAATTACAACAGAAAGATGAGTATTTGTTACAGATGTTGAAGAAGGAGTGGGTTGAAGTAAAACTTAATTGTTCCCAAAAGAGTCTATACAAAAAAAAAAACTAGAAGCACTTGTCCAATAGTCCTTTCTATAATAAGACAAATAAGAGGTATAGTAAAGACAGCAGTTGCTCCTTTAGTGGCTTCGTCTAGGATAGAGACATGGCTAAGCATGTAAGCTTTGAGCCAGTAGTAAAATATATGCCATGAAGAAAATGCCACATATAATTATAGGTAGGATAGCCACTCAAGCTGCTTTATTCTGGAGAGAGACGGGGTCAGAGGCAGAAAGACAGAGCTAAGTGTGTAATAAGGAGAGAAAGAGAGCGCGTAATGTTATTAGCAGCAGCAGCTCACTCCACAAAGGTAAGACGTCAGACCAGATGTAACTTCTACAAATAAATAAAAAACTGAGAGAGAACATGAAGTTAATACCGTAGTTATAACCACAGGCGATGCACAAATGGAGAGCAGTAGGAGAAGAAAAGCAATGTGAGGAAAAGTGGTCAGTATGTCTTCTAGCAGCCTAAGCCTATAGCAGGATAATATTAATGCCTTCTTTGCTTGCCCTCTCAGTAATGCAGTAACATCTAAAGACAACTGACTGCACTAGATTTTATTCAGGGGTAAGAGTAAAGGGGGTAAACATGAAGTCACACCACACCTGCCCCATTTTGTTTAAAATCAAAATCTATGTCAAATTTTCTTTTGCACTGTACGAAAATGCAAAACTTTGTGTTGGTCGATAAGATAAACGTTCATTAAAATTAGGTAATATCCGTGGTTGTGACATAAAAAAGATGAAAAATTGGGTGTGTGCAAGACACTCTTTATCCATTAACCCAAGAGTGCCGTCACTCATAAATCAGAAAACAATTTTTTTTTTTAACATTAAGATCTCATTTTGAGTAACCGTACTGGCAGAGGTTGTGCCCAAAATATAGTCTTCACAATTTGAGCTACAATTGAATATTATTTCTCTTGCCAAACCGTCGGCCTGTGACGACACCCGATCTGTTTCCTCGCTCGCCTCGGCTCAGGACCAGCAGTGAGAAAGATGATCGCTATGAATGAGAAGGTCGTAGGGCTGCTGGCTAAATGTGAGACAAAGACCTGCGAACACTACTGGTGATCAATAACCCTGCAGACGTCCTAGAGACCGGCCAAAAAGAGTTCTGCATCTCCTGCATCTCAGACAATTCCCTGACACCTTCATTCCCGAGAGCGCCGCGGATCCTGGAGGCAGAGATTCTTTTCTTTTCTCACTTTTCTCGCTCCAGACGTGTTTTATTAAATCATCCTGCAGACAGCTAAAGATGTGTGACACAGAGGAAATAAAAACAACTCAAAGCCTCAACGGAATCATCTCCACCTGTCAAGTGTCAGAGCAGAGGAGCTGCAACGGGTCAGTGGGATGCTTCCAATCAAAGAGAGGAAAAAGTTTTCCCAAGACCGAGATGCAAGCGGAGGCTGCAGGACACGGCTCTGCAGGGGGTTGGGGGGGGGGGGGGGGGGGGGGGCTCAGAACCCAGGATGGCGAACCAAACTCTGCACGCCTCTCAATTATTCATCACCTGAAACAACAGCATAAGTGCACAACGGATGGATCAGCGCTTCGCATGACAAGCATGACTCTACGGGTTTTTGGAGAACGGTGAAACGTTTCTTTATGGATATATTGTGGGAGGGGAAGAAGAAATCCCAGGAAAAGGAGCCGCTGACAGATGACAGTGGAAAGAAATTTTTTTGTCCAGCTTGGTTTTGGAGTTGGACGCCACAACGCTGACCTACGGTGGGAGCTTTTAAAGGAGATTGAATCCAGAAGTACATTCTGACACCAGAAATGAGGATGAATGTGTTTCAGGAAAATGTGTGAGGACGAAGTAACAAGAAAGCAGTTAGAGTCAGCTTTTAAAACGGAGACATGCTTCCATAAAATACTTAAACTCACAACTTTCTCCAAATCCAGAACACTTTAAAGCAGATGTGATACACATTTATTAACATACACTCCTTTCCCAATATGCCGTGTTACCTTCAGATCCAGCTTTCAGGGCGTTTTTCTCTCCTCCTGGATCACAACCGGTCCTCTTCAGCTTTGCTTCCCCCCAAACGCTCCTACAGAGTCCCAGCCGGGCGACCAGTGAGGAGACGAGGAGGAAGATGAAGAGGAGGAGCACGGAGGTCCAGGCAGCTGGTACATTGCTGCAAAAACTGAACCGAGGGAGAGGGGAGAAATAAGGTAGAGTGGGAGTGAAAATGAAGAGTGGAGGGGTCGAGGGGGAGAGGAGGGGGGGAGGAGACTGATGTGTGAAGAAGGAGGGAACGGCTCAGATGAAGTGGAGAAAACGAAGGGAGACCAAACCGAGCCTGACAGGGGATATAAAGTGGCCATCTTTCATGCTCAGTCAGGGATCTAATGGGAATTCGGTTTGAAGTGTTTTCTCACTGGAGAGGTGACAAAATAAAGTCAAAGCTGCCAGACTCCAATCCATAAACTAACCTCATCCAACTGAATTATGCAACCCCGCTGAGAGAATCTGCAGGCCTGAACAGCCGTAATTTGAGGTGTCCGTGCAATTTCTTTTGGTAGATTTTTTTTTTACCCCCTTATTTGAATTCAGGTTAATCATAATTATTAAGAAAAAAGTAACGAGCAGTGTAAACATAATATTTTCTCATTCATGGTTTCTTGTAACATCAAGTCAGCTGTCGGCCCCTTGATGACAGTTTAGCCTTTTTGGAGACTACTTTTAGGGTCTCGAGGTCTGATTTAAATGTCCACCTCTTGCTGCATATTTTCCATTCAGGCTGATTTCTTATTGTTTAAACACTTAGGGTCTTGCTACATCTTCCTTCTAAAGGCCCCCGGCTTCTTTTTCAATTTCACCACGGTGTTCATTCTCACTTCATCAGTCAGGAGCTCACCAAACTAAATGTCTGAGGTTTAAACAAGACAAACTTCGTTCAGAATGAGGCCTGTGTCATTCTTGTCAATCTAAGCAAAATAAATGTGGGGATCATCTACTTTATCCCTCACAAGAAACAGCTCATTACATTTGTAAAAAACAAAAAACAACTATATTTTATTTTCAGCATTGTCAAACTTGATTAAATATCCATATGTCCCAATATGGTGGATTATCTACGATTTTTGTTATAGAGCGTTGTAAGGTTTTTCCACATGACCTAATCTGTGTTTACTTTTTATCGTTTAATTAAATGTAATAAATTAAAAGAATAGGTTTTTAATTCCATGGAGAAATTACACTGATTAAATCATTTCAATTTCAATGTATAATTATTATTACCAGTGTTCATTTGTGTCTAAATTATGAAATTGTCATTTTATATTAATAATTGCTTTGGAAATAACTTTTTGCATTATTAGAATAATACTTGTAATGCATTCTTACACCTTTGTTATTCATTCTATCATGAGATCATTCCTTTCTATTCCAATGTATTTATTTTAAACAGTTCTATTATAACAACTTGTATATAACAGTATAATTGTACCTCAAAAAGCAACAGTCCTCTTCAGTTTGTATAAATGCATTATTGAAACAGTTAATCAGATCGTCAAAGTTCCCTTGTCAAAGCTTTTATTATTATTATTATTATTATTATTATTATTATTATTAATAAGTCATCAGTCTCCTTTTCCACTTTTATTTTTTTGTGAATTTATTAACTCTGTTAATAAATCTGTTTTGTTTCTGAGGCAGAATTGATTGGTTGAGGGAACCTCACAAATTCAAAAGTTTTTAAAGTGAAATGCCACGTGTCAACCTTTAGAAAACTGGATTTAGCTACTCTACGTGAAAACAGCATCTTAGCATACAGACAAAGACAGGTCAGGTTGCTAAATGATGAATCCACAATAAAGTCATTGAATTATTGTGGCAGTATTAAAACAACCTGGGCCCCTCAGAGAGAGAAGCAGAAAAGATCACAATTATTTAATGTGTATATCTTTATTTCGCTGCTTCCAGCCAAAGTGGCGGCTTTAATTAGAATTTTTAACAACATTTTATCAGTTGTTGCTAATTATCACTTGTGGTCTAACAGGGATTGCGTAGAGAAGATCTTCCTCAATCCGACTCATGCTGCGTGATTTTATTTACCGTATGAGCACTTATTATTTAAACTGGTGTCATTATCTCGAGCACAAATTTCTGTTTTGAGCAAAAATGACAAAAAGGATGTCATTAGGTTGACAGCAAAACAAATGTCGGCAACATTTTCAAATCTAAAAAGTCTTCTATGAATTGACTGTTGGTTAAAATAAAATGTTAAAGGGGAAAAACAGAAATGCTCACCTGTGCAACAGCCCAAACTAAATTTACCACAAACTGGAGGTGTTATTCCATCATTATCATACTCTCAGTTATGTTGGCAGCGGATTGGGAAAGTTGGGGTTAGAAAATATTATCCAATAGATAAATAGCCTGATCTCTCTGTGGGCCCATTTTTGATCTTCAAGAAAGGCAGAATCGAACATAGAAGAGGGAAAATTAAGTATTTTGGACTTTTCAGAGTAAAAAAAAAACAAGATGTTTGTAGTAAAAGACCCAGACAGTTCACCTACCGGTCTGAGGTGATGAGGAAGTGGTTTCCTGTCCTGTGTCAGGAGACAGGAACCGAGCAGGAGACAGCTCCTTCAGCTCAGGTTTACATTTCATCCAAAGCTGGATCGCATTAAATACACCGCATTAAGCCACCAAAGTTAGCCTGGTAAAGGAATGCTCTGATTATTCGCAAACATTTCAACTGAGGAAGTAAACCAAGTCAACATAAATGAAGTGACTACAGAGGCTTGAGTGAGGTGTGTAAGCACAATTTCCACGTGAAAAAGACAAAATTAGTCTCTGTTGGTGTTATTTGCTTTTTTATAACATGTCTTGGATACCATACTGTCGAAAACTGACGGTGATCAAATTTTTTCTGATGTAAAACCCAGAAGGCTATCTAATACAATGCCGTTTTTTCAGTAAGGAGATGCTATGAGATTTTTTTGTTATTTGGTGTGAGAGTAAGTTTGGCTGCAAAGACACAAAGTTTTCTTCCAGTAAAATTATGTTTTATTTTCCGAGAGCTCTTGGGGCTTTTAAATTTGAAGCTTAGTGAGGCTTTGCACTGAATCAGAGGCTTGGAGTCTGTCTTCTATGACTTTTATGTATTGTTTTAGAAATTAAATAAAACACTAAGGTGAAAGTAAATCAGAACATTACAGTTTCAGATAAACACATATAGTAAACAGGGGTACGATAAAATTCAACAGACATACTCAATTTAAAACTGTAAAAGTTATGGATACATTATTTTATATTAACTGTAAAAACTGAAATTCAGCTATATTTGGATGTTATTATCAATTTTAGATCATACAAACCCTTTGTTAAGTATTTAGAGTAGAACTATAAATCAATGCTGTGCGTACTGACAGCACTGGCTCCAAACTGTATGCACAAGAGACTTTTAAGATTTTAGGTGTGAAATAAGCAGAATTGTTGAAGTTATGTGTTTTTCCCAAACGTTTAAGCGCATCCAAAACGCTGCATCTTATGCACAAAACCCATTTAGTAGATGATCATGAATGGAAAGAAAAGATGTAAACGGGTTCATATTAGAAATGCATCTTGCTCAAAATCAAAAAAAATCTGTTATTCACCTTGAGACTGGGGCACAGCGGTGTGTGTAATGTCCTCTGGGAGTGTCAGCCTGCAGCAGCAGCTTTCTAATTTCTCTCACGTATTCTTTGCAGCATTTGAAACTAACACAATTACATGGGAGCAAATCGGCACCATCAGTGGATCTGGGAGCCGACTTGTTGTTTTGAGCAAGACAAATGTTTCCTTAATTTAACTAAACCCTTTAAGGAAGCACGTCTCAGGGCTGCAAATTGTTGACGATAGCAGAGCTCCAAAGCAAACAGAGCGTCAAATGAGCAGATCCGACGGCCTAATTCATCCAAAGCTTGTTGAGGAACCATTTACAAACCTGATCCCTACGTGAGCTTGCTATGACCCAACATGGCTGACCCTCAGCCTGCAGCCGCATATTATTGAGTGTTTATCCGACATACAGTGTTATAGCCCTGACCTTGCCCTGCAGCAGGGGTCAGTCAAGCCAATAATGAAGCGTGCAGCTGATGATGATTCACAGACACGACTCCATCAATCAGACATGCTGGGAGTGAAGAAGTAAAAGGGATATATGTTAATCTCCTTTTATAGGCAGGAATAACAACAGAAATCTAGAATCCTACTGCTGATCCCAGACATGTTCTTTTTTTTTATATATTGCAATTATAATGTAGGATTAATGATGGCTAATTTCCCCTCTAGTTCCTCTCAGGGTTGAAGATCCTTTTATTATTTTAACAGCTCTCTCATGCACACAGCTAGCTTTAAATACGAGCAGAGTAGTGATCTCAGACCAGGGCTGTTGATAGATATGGGGCTATACCGTATTTTTCGGACCATAAGGCGCACCGGATTATAAGGTACACTGTGAATTTACGTGTCTATGTGTGTCTTTGTCCACACATAAGCCGGACCAGATTATAAGCATTAAATATTCTTCCCAAAGTGTGTAGTATTACTCCAGCCCTTCACGGCCCTGAAAGGGAGAGCTGTCTGTCTCTGTTGGGAGGACAGAGTAGCTGGACTGCACTGCCCTGTTTCTGACATAAAGCCTAAATAAACATAACTTTTATATTGAATTAACTTACTTGGTTTATTGTTGCTAGCGCATACTGCGGGCTAGTTCTGCCTTACACTAATGCACTTCTAGTTTAGACATTACAGTCAGGCAGTCTTGTAGACTACTCAGGGGTCCTGTTACAGGGTCGACCAGGTAGTGGCTGGTAATGCTCTGAATAACCATTAAGTGGAGCGGCTCCATTGCTAACCAAAGTCATATTTATACATTTTAACAGATTTTTGAGCACATTGTACCACAAAAAAATCAGTCAGTAAGCACAACAGTATCACATATAAGGCGCACCAGATTATAACTCGCACCATCAAGTTTTTAAAAAAATTTAAGGATGTTTAGGAAATTTACGTGCGGCTTATAGTCCGAAAAATGCGTTAAACTAAACTGTGGCCAACATCCGCAGAGCATGATGCTGCCACCACCGTGTTTAATTTTAGCTAGAGTGTTTTCAGCATGATATGAAGTTTTTGTTTTACACCCCACAAAGAAATTTGCGCCTTAATCAATATACCCCTCCTCAGACAATCAAAAAAAAAAATCTTTATTGGCATCATGCTCTGTATAAGTATCTTAATGTTTAGAAAAACTGTCTGTACACTAGATTAAACATGCAAGTTGGTCAGCAAACTGCAAAGCCGTGACAGCTGTATTGGCATTGAAGTTTTTTCCATTGATTACTAGAAGGGTGTTCATAGTTTTGTAGATGCCAATTTTTAATAAAAAAGTTAGTAATTCTATTAGTAATAATTGATACCCTTTTATATATTTTTTTTTATATTTTGACAGGGTCAATTTGATTCAATTTTATTTATTTAGTGGCAATTCACAAGATATGTCATCTCAAGTCACTTTACAAAGTCAGTTCAACTAAATCATAGGGACAGATTGGTTAAAACGTTTTCTATCTGAGTAAACCCAGCAAACTACATTGAATCAGTGACTTGCAGCATTCACTCCTCCTGAACAGTCATCTGTACTGTGTCATTGAATTTGCAGCGATCCCTCATACCAAACAAACACGTAGACACAGTCTCATTTCCGCAAATAAAGAAACATCTTGGCCGAAAAACTATTTCAAACCTATACCTGCCAGGCATTTGAAGAACTATGGCCCTTTTGAGATCACATATTTCTGTCCACAATAATAAAAGCACAAAACCACATTTTCTCACTTTCTGACACACGGCTTTCCTGTTGTGGGTGTGTTTAGGATGACCCAAATTCTTTATTTAGCAGTATTTAGGAGCTACAATTCAAATTGGAGTTTAAAGGTAATCAGATGTGAGAACATAACTTCAACTGAGTTGTGCCTCACTTGAAATCAAATGTAAGATTACACTCCCTCTATCCACGCAGCGACATATTTTCTATATTCTGTCATTTTTGATCGACTCAGGTAAGTGGCAAACTGGTTTTATGATATTAAATCTTCTAAAGTGAAGCTGAGGTTCAGTACCCCTAAAGTTGCCACATGCTTACTCTGTGAATATCTTGTAAATGCTGCTGTGTGGTTGGGATCACTTTTTAGACAAGGACTAAGAAAAACACTGTCCAAAATGCTTGGGTGTATGAAGCTGGCCCCAAGAGTGTGTGCCCTAATTAAAAAAGTAGAGTTGGGTTTTTAGAGTTGGCATAGAGTCCGATGAGCTGCACTCAGTCAGTCATCAGGATCTGATCTGCTTTACCTCCGCTCTGCCGCACTGTCAAATTCTAGCTTCTGCTTCAGTCATTATTCTCACCGGTGTCTTTTGGTTTTCATCATTTTCTTTTTCCCCCTGAGTCTTATTTTTCCCAGCGTTAATCCTAAACTCTGTTTTTCCAGTAAACCATCCCGCTCCAAGCGCAGTCCCAGATCTCAGCTTCAACGCTTCGTTTCCATGCCGCATCCAAACCGCAGCTCTCAGTTCCTCTGTCCGCTCGAAACACACGTGAAAATCCATCTGCGCAGATCACTTATAAAAACTTAAAAGACAACAAATCTGAATCCTATCTCATTCAGGCACAAAAAAAAGCAACCAAAGTTTGTGGATAAGCTTCAAAACAAGCTTCAGAGAGACTGAAGAACTATTGATCAAAATCACTTTAAAGGATTAGAAGATAGTCCAGCTCATTGGAGGCAAAATAAAAAGAAATTAGGGGTGCTTTAATCATTGTTTGCAAAGTAACTTTTCTTGAATTATGAATCTGCAATTAAATGTGTTTCATTTGTCTGATTGATGACTCATTAATTAACCATGATTCATTGTACAGTGATGCTTTGATAAACCTTTAAATACTAAACCTCTTTCAGCAGAAGATCCCCGTGTAATTCACTGTAGATAATTCATCGTCAGGGAGCTTGGTGCATGGATTTAAGATTCATGACACCAGTTGCACGTCCCTATGTCTGTTTGCAGCTAATTTATATTCGGCCTTTACCGGCATGATGCTGTGAAAGAGATACAGCTGCTAGAGGAGTGGAAGACAGAGAAAACGGAGCTCACGGTGGCGGCTGAGTGAGATGAAGCGATGCTGAAGCCGAGCTCGTCTCCCGGGTCACCCTGAGCCTGGACGCCTGCCATAGCCTCCTCCCTCCGAACTGTCCCTGCGTGCAGCCGTCCTGCAACCAGACACTTGATCTGTAACTGCAGCACCTTTGCAGACAAACAAATTATCTCCCATCAGACACTCACTTTGACTGCACTGAAACACCAATCCCTTTGAAAACGTCTGACAGAGATTTGTGTTTTGTTCCCGCTTTTGCTTTATATTCACGATTATGTAAATCGATTATTGTGAGTGAAAGGTTTTAATGGATCCAAGAAATGGGGAAAGTATTTTCAGATTTTTTTTATTAAAGGAATTGAGCTCCTGATCGCAATTCAGAGCTGATCAGGGGTTTTATTGGAACATGTTTAATTTTAAGTAGTGCCGTGAAAAGGTTTTCACCCCCTTCTGCATCCCGTCTGTGTTTGGATTATTATCACAATTAAATGTTTCAGCAGATGAAACACTTTTTAATATCAAAGATAACTTTATCAAATACAAAGGGCAGGTTTGAGGTGATAATTTCATTAATAAAAGAAACAGTTCAAACTCGCTCCACTCAAATAACCAAAGTAATTAGTAATCCCCCTTAAACATAATAACTAGATTGCCACACTTGGAGGCAGCCACGGCTATCGAGCATTTGCAAAGAATTTTGCCGCACTCCTCTTTTGTAATTAGTTTAATTAAGCCACAATGAGGTGGTTTTGAGCGTGAGTGGTCTATTTAAAGATGCAGAGAATCTGAATTAATTTGACTCTCGTTGGATGGATTTCATTCCGCAGAGCTCCACACATCCATCTTGGATCGCTCCATTGGAGATGTATTTCAGAAGGAAGTTTCTTATCAAAAATTCTTGCATATGACTGGATAAACGTCTTGTCCGTCATCTTTACTGATGCGCTACTTCAACCACTCTCATCGTAACCAACCTGTGACGCTGACGAGAGCGTCGCAGGAAAAAAACAAAACAGAACAGCCGCCATTGTAGATATAGTAAGACGCCGGTAAATTACCAATGTCGTCTGTGCGTGGAAAATCTGGGTATAAAAGGCTACATTATGTACAGGGACAACACTGATGAAATACCAGCATCAATGTTACCGCTTGCTTCCTTGCTGCAAGTTGCCATTGTTGATTGAATCCAAACAGTCGCTTCTCTGATCACTTCTCCGCCCGCTGATCCTGATTGGCTCGTCCACTTCATGTGGTGTTGAAATCCCCCCCAATGGCAGCAATTCCAGATGGATGTGTGGAGCTCTGTGGAACTACATCCATCTGGCGAAAGTCAGGTTACAGCTGCAGTTTAACTCCAATGGATGCTATTTTTGCCCATTGAAATTGTTAATGTGGGATCATGAACACTGACCTTATCAGTGGCAAATGAGGCCTACAGTGCTCTACTCTCTGGGTTCTTTTGGTTTCCTCTTGAATTAGTTGCTGATGTGCTCTTGGAGTAATATGGGTAGAATGGCCACTCTTAGAAAGGTTTGCCATAGCTTCATGTTTTGTTTTTTGTTTTTTTTTACTAACCATGGATCTGACTGTGATTCACTGACTTCCCAAAGACTTAGGATTGGCTTTTGAAACTTTTCCACAATAAGAGATATAGATTACTTTTTACCATCTGTTCTTGAATTTTTTTAGCTCAGGGCATGATGTGCTGTTTTTTGGGGATCTCAGCCCGACAGGTTTAAAGAATTGGGGTTTCTTGACTCCACAGGTCTTGCTGCAATCATGCTTGGGAGAGGCTATCAAAAGTGTTCACAGCTTTTCAGAAAATGTAGCTAACCACAGTAAATGTATTATTTGACATGTGGAAATTACTTTTTCCACACAAGGGTAGGTTGTTTTTTTCTTCTTTAAACATGTAATGGAACCATTGTGTACTTACTCAGGTTATCACTGATATTAGAACATTTAAACTGACCACAAAAGCAAAATCTGAAAAAGCCTGTAAGGCCATTGTAGCACTGTATTTGCATTATTGAATATAGAATTACTTCAACCGGTAAGTTTTTCATTGAAAAAGAAAAATCTAATTTCTGTTTTATCAGTCATACCAGAGCAAGGACTCCAGTGTCACATTAATTCCCTAATTTGGATCTGTACTTGACTTTTTGCTGTAAAGAAAAGAAGACATCAGTCTTAACATTATGACCAGAGTCCACGTGATTACAGACAGATTTAAACACCGTTGTAGATGAAACAATTAAGTTCATGAATTTATTTAATAAAGACAAAGAGTTGTAGAGTAAAAGCAGGCAGCTTTATATGTATGAGATAACAACTTTCCACTTTCATATATTTGGATTATGAGTGTTGGGTGACAGTTTTATAGCAGAAATGTAAAAAGAAGCATTTTATTGTCAGTTGCTGTATATAATCAGCTACATAAAATAAAATATGCTTTTGCCCTTTCTTATAATCATAAAACACATAGAGAGACACCCACAGACTGGACAAGGTCAATAGGAGGGCGAGCTCTGTGATTGGTCTCAGACTGAAGATCCATTATGGACAACCTGGACTGTCCCCCCCCCCCCCCCCCCCCCCCCCCGTCTCACACTGGACAGACAGAGGAGCACCTTCTCCAACAGACTGTCACAGCTCCTCTATCGAACAGACTCATACAAAAAATCTCTCCTTCCACATGTCATCACCCTGTACAATAACTTACTATAACTTTTACTGACACTTTTCTGAATCACCTATTGCTGACTTTCACTTGCATGCTGCAAACATTGCACATTACTTTTAATTTCTGCTGCACAATTGCCCCTATAGAATGTAAATACGTCTGGATATTTTAAGATTTTCTACTTCATATCTCTCAGTCTTATGTTGAGCTTGTCCCTGTTGTGCTATGTTATGCTTCAGTCCAATACATTCCTAATTCGGGGATCAATAAAATGCGTCTTGTATTATCGTATTATCTTATAATAGGTACAGCTGTAACTTTATTGTTTATCATGATTTTTAAAAAGCTACACGAACAGCTTGCAGAATTAGTTGAATTTTAGAAACATCAACCTTCTATCCAGATATCCAGTTTGGATCCCCCATTTATTTAATCCACGTGAACATAAAGCTTGCAGGTGAGTGTGCCCTAAATTAAATTAGTGTTAAAGTTTACATTTTACAGTGGATACACAAAGTCTATGCAATACTTTTGCGATAAGACCAAAATAAATCGTTGTAAAATATTTTCCTTATCTTTTAGAATTCACCTGAAAAAACATGATTGGTCAGAGGTACACAAAAAGCTGGTTTACACTTGAAATATATACATACAATTTATCCCAGAATTATACATACCACAGGCAGATTTACATGAATAACTTAGTTTGAGGCAAGAATCTCTCAAAAATAGCGAAACAATGTGAAGTAGTATAGCATTAAAAAAAATAATTGTTATTTTTTACATTCAAAAATGATATGTCAGGAATCACATATACTCTTTTTAGCAATCACTGGAAAAATCTTCAATGCTTAACATTGAAGTTCCAATTTTCCCCTTCTGAGCAAACATGTGCTTCTGTCTGTGATTCACATCCAAGATCCAAGCTAAAGACTCGATTTGCAAATAAGTAAAAATAAAAAAAGTTAAAAAAAACTGCTTCAAACTAAGACTGGCTCAGTAAATGTATGGATATCCAGGAGGATGCTAAGTTATTTAAAACAATAGAAAATAGAAGCAGGTTTAGAAATAGTCCAGCATGACACATGTCCATGCTTTAAACTTTAATGATTCTCTAGTTCCCTGATTCATCCAATGTTGACTGATTCATTCCACTTAAAGCCTGGGTTCTGATTACCGGCTAACTTTTAATTCTAACTGCAGATTTAAAAAAAGAACAGGAAAGTAATAATTACATACTAGTTTAAACAATAGCTTGCGTTATTGTCACTGTCTGCAAGCTACAGTCAGAATACCCTCTAGTGGAAGCAATATGTAAGTACAACTCACAGAATATCAGTGGAGATTGTTGGTGTAAGCTGGCTGTTGCTGTCCTGTAGTTAAACATCTTTTTCAGATTACAAATTTAACTATAAATTCAGCATCTGGCGAGCCCCTGAGGACAAGTTTTCTAAAGATTAATGGTTTGGATCAGTTCTTTTGTTCCTTGTTCCTTTCTTTGTAGTGTCTTTATATTGTTCGGCTACTTCTACTCTTCCCAGTGTCATTACTTCTTTCCTTTCTTATGTTATTTATTTCTGTCTTTGCCTACTTTAATGCTACCTCACTTCCTCCCTTGTGTCCTTACCTTCCTTACAGCTTCTGTCTTTCCAGAATCTATCCACTGCCATCTTTAGAAATGTCTGCCATAAATTCATACTAGATATTTTAAGTCAAAAGATAAAGGGCTGAGATCTCAAAACTTGATTTCCAGCCCAACTATGGAACAGTGAGGAAGATTTAAGCGTTCTGATCAATAAAGGGAGTTGTATGAACTCAGGCACGCTTTGCCTCACATTTGAGGGTTCTGCGCTGACAAACACAAATAGAAAACAGCCGAAGACTCTGTGGGCATGTGCTTCATGTTCAAAGGTGTTCAGACCAAATGTCTGCATGCTGCGAGCGCTGTAACTAAAGTCAGATTATTTGATTGTGCCAACAATCATGGCCACTTAATGCTGATTCTGATTCTGAGCTGAAAGAAAATGACATTGAGATAATATTGATTGTGCATCTCACTGTCCTTCCTAATGAGGCGTTTTGTAGCCCGAAGCTGGAAATAAATTGCATTTGACAAAGTGTCACTCTCGTCGGTAGAACTGGGTGGACACACTGACATGCATGACTATGAAGAACCAGTCTCCACTATGAAGTTACCAGACTGAGTGTCAAATCTTAGAGAGTTAAACAAATATTTAAAGAAAAATAAATAATTGTTACTAAAAAGAAATTTTTTACCTAAATTTAGGACACCTGAATTTGGTTGATTAGAGCTTTGAAGCTACAAAATTTGTTTTACTGATGTTTATTTTTTTCACCGAGAGGTTTTCAGTAAGGACCTTATAATAATCATTAAATATGTGTTGTTGGGAAATATTTCATTAATGTTGAATAATTGTCTATATTTCCAATATAAACATTAATTTTAACAGATCTCAAATGTTTAAGTAAATGGGCTATATGTTAACTTTGTATTTCTCTGCCATTAATGTTATGTCAAGGTGTCAAAAAGTGATACATGTAATCTCAAGGCACTTTACAAAGTCAAATTATACGAATTGGTCAAAAAGTTTCCTATCTAAGGAAACCCAGCGGATTGCATCGAGTCTTGACAAGCAGCATTCACTCCTCCAGAAGAAGCGAAGAGCCACAGTGGACAGTCATCTGCATTGTCCATGTACTTTTTTTTAGAATCAGGTTCCCAAAACATGTTTGCCTACAGCTAGTGTAAAACCTGAGCACGTTTTCCCAGCCATTTAGTTTCCATTACTGACTCCCAGTTTATGTCCAAAGTTTTTTATTTGTTGTTAAGCCTCTTGATAATGTTGCCTGTTTTATCTGCATGAACTAAAGTCTCCATATGTCAAGTTGCCTCAGATCAGTAGACCAGATGCTTGTAGAGCTTCCAAAGACATGATGTAAACTGAATGGGTAGAGCTTTTTCTTTAGCAGCTCTTAAATCATGGAAAGCACATCATCCAGGCTCATTTTCTCATTTTAATCCCATTCACTCCATGGCCTTCAACTCAAGGTGAGGTGTTGATGTTTTTCTTTTACTTTTATGGATTTTCTGTCTGTATTGTTTGTCCGTTTACCTTTTGACCTGCATTTGTATTTTATTCTGGGTTTCATTGTGTAAGGTATGTTGGTCAGCCTTCCAATTGTTTTTCAAAGTGCTACATTAACCAAACGATAGGTTATGGTTAATGATTTGGGTTTGCAGCCACAGGAACTGAGCACCCTGCAGTCACTGAATTGACCATGAACTCCTCTTTTACACGGAAGCATGCTAAATTCAAGTGTGAGGCCATCTGTCCGACAGCCGACGCAAACTGGGTCACCAATGAGGCAACGATCCCAAAATCAGCAGCAAATGTACAATCGACTATCAGAAAAACAAAAAACAAAAAAAAAAACAAACTAAAGTGACTCAAAGGTCAAAGTCAAGATCTCAACTTCAATTAATTGCTTTTGCTGGATTTTAAGAGTGTTGCATTAAAGCAATTATCTGCAAATATCAATGAACTATAGCAACATTGGTGAGACGATTGGGCCAAATTTCTGTCCCAACAACTAAAGTGACTGATCAAGTCAGATAGAAATTGGCTGCACAGAGTTATTGATGATTAAAAAAAAACGTTTTCTTCCAGCTCTGGAATCTTATTTATAATCAGTGAAACTCTTTTCTTTTCCCTTTCAGAGTATTAAGCTCTGTGAGGTTCATCAGCCTCATTAGATCAAACGATCAATGCCATCCAACCAGTACTGATGAGGATAGAAAAAGTCAGTCATAGTGATAAGCGCAGCATCAACCCCAGTTTCCGCCCACCAATCAATGATGGTAGCAAGGTCCCCTCAGATTTTCACATAGCCGGGCTCCTGGAATCAGACGTCTAACGGCAGTGAGGACGGGCAAGAGGGAAGATGATTAAACGGGGGGATCTTGTCCACGCAGGAATGTTGCTTCTGACCGTGTGGCTGCAGATGGAGGCAGCTGCTGCAGGTAAGCCATAACTAAAACTAAACCAGTCAGCATTGTTTTCATTTTAGGAGACCGGGCAATATATTGCAAAGGAGAGTTTGATGAGATGTAACAAAACTGAAGTAGAGATAGAGGTGGGGATAAGAAGTAAATTACTCTTTTTTTTTTTACTAAAAGTAGAATAATTGGACTTTGGAGCATTACAACTGAACACAAGAGTTCATATAGTGGTAATCAAGTTAAATATATTTAAAAAAAAACATGTTGGGTGACTCCTCTAAAATGGAAAACCTGAGTAACTAACTGATTTCTGTGACTTTTGGACTCCACTATAAAAGATTTCTGCCGTCTGTGCATTGACTCACTAGGAACCTCACAGCCAGCGGATGAGTTCACAGTGCGTTCTGTCTGCATGAAGCTTGGGGAAGGAAGTGTTACACATTTGTGAGAATCAGAAAGAGGAACCGGAGTTAGACACAAATCTAGGCTCAAACCCCTGCAGTTACATGAAACCGCCCAGTCCAGCAGAAAATGAGCTGCAGGAGGTGGTGAGCTGAGACAGAGATTTAATTAAACATGACCCACAATCCTTCATTATCCACACAGCAAGTGCAGCTGGGCCGATCAATGCCATGGATTTTCATGACACTTCCCCACTATCTGCCCCAATAAATAGTCACATGCAACTGGTTGGCAAGCTCTGAATGTGAGCTGAATTCTGGGCGTGACATGCACTAACTTCCCCAGTGCCTCCCTTTTATTCTTCCCTCTGTTGAAGCAGGCCTGCTGAAAGCTGACCTCGCCCAGGACGGAAGCAGCGACACGAACACCATCAGCCACTCCCAAGCCCTGGTGCAGCGCCTGGAGGCCCTGCTGGTTCAGGGGAATGGAAGTGATGTGTCCCTGCGTGTGGAGACGCCCAATGCAGACGAGGTGAAAGTGATCCAAGCCCACTCCCTGGTGCTCTCCCTGCAGAGCCCGGTGTTCGAGGAGATGCTGCTGAGCCGCAACAGCAGCACCGTGGTGCTTAGAGAGAGCTCCGACTGTGCCGCTGTGTTCGACAGGTTCATCAGGTGAGGCTGGAAGTGTAAATCCTAACCCCATCCCACCATTAGAGCCTAACTGAGTTATCTTGTGACCCAGCGGGTTGTGCCATGCCTTACACCTAAAACGAAAAAACAAAACAAAACAAAACAAAAGAAGCAAAGACTTATTATAAGACCAAGAGAAAACTGATGAATGAGGAGAATTGCTGAGCTGCTCATTGAGATCTGTGGTGCAACTATAAGATGATTATATAACTGATTGGACTGCACAGAGACAATAATCATTATAATTAATGCACAAATATATATTTTTTATTTCACATGCACTAATGAGGTTCTTCAATACCAGAATCTTTCCTTTTTCTGGACTGATAAAATAATCTTGTTCAAGCCCGAGGCTGAGCCTTTCAGCGCAGAAACAATTGAACAAACTCAATGTTGGACATTATTTACATTTTGTACTTCAGCTATAGAGAATTAGGATAGTTGAGTTTTCAAAGTAAAACTCATAGATTTTAGACTCATAAGATAACAGCATTTAACAGAAAAAAACATTTAGCTAACCAAATCCTTTTATCTGTATGTGCATCTCTCATCCACATGCAAAAAAATGAATCTAGCATTTATCCTTTATCTTCTTTTCACACTTGCACAATATCACGTTGTGCACAATGCCTCAATAGCAAATAAGCTATTTTTTTTTTATTTGGAGGTTTTTCACTTTATTGGCATGCTTTCTTTTTAACACAGTAGGCTGACAGGAAAGGGGCTGGAAGAGGGAGAGAGACATGCGGCAAAGGACCGTGAGTCGGAGTCGAACCCGGGTCGACGACTAAGGCCTCCGTACATGGGTCGCGCTACCCACTGTGCCACTAGAGCAAATAAGCTATTTTGGAAAGTTATTATTATAATTCTGACAATATATGTCCTGACTGTTGCTGGCCATATTGCCACATTGCCATGTTGCTGGCATTGTTGACTTGCAGCAAGAAGGTCCTGGATTCAAATCCCAGTCTGGGGTCTTTCTACATGGAATTTGCATATTCGTACCTGCCCTTAGTTGCAAGTATGATTGTGTGCATGGTTGTTTGCCATCTGGATTATGCTGTGTTGCCCTGTGATGGACTGATGACCTGTACAGGCCTAACCCTGCCCCTTATCCAATGACCGTGACCCTTTACGGATAAGTGGGTATAGACAATGGATGCATGATGGATGGATGGATGGATGATGAACATATAAGAAAGAAAACACATTAAAAAAGTACATTGCAATGGCATGATAAAGGAAAGTAGACTTGTTTGGTTCTGAATCTAGGGAGGTGGACTTGTCTTGAACCAGAAGGCCTGGGTGCTAAACACATCTTTAATATATTTAAGTGCTAACCTTGTGATGGATCAGGGTGTCCAAGATATAGTCCGCCTCTCACCCAGTGATGGCTGGAGGTAGGCAGATGATGATCTATGATGTCCATGATGGTGATCTATGATGAACATTGGATCGCTAACGATGGATTATCCTGCACTTACAAGTTACAATCTGTCATGAAATGCAAAGGTCACATTGTATACTTACAGGAATTGTGTGCATTTTCAGAATATAAAAGGTTACTTTCTTGGAATTTGCTAATTACTTTGTGATACAGGCTTACCATTATCCAGAAAACAACAGAACTACCTGTTCTGCTTTCTGGAACATATGGCATCTATGGCAAACATTGTCAGTTCCACGTGTAGCTTCAGCATCCTTAAACTTGGAATACAAAATAACAGTGAAAAAACAGGAAAATGGCGCATTTATGAAATGTACAAGCTGGAAGTCCATGATGTTGTTTAGCAGTTCAGCAGCAAATACCGTGATGTACAGTAGTTGTTCAAAAAATGCAATAGAGAATAGAGAAAACTGAAAGGTTTGACCCAAACAGCATATAAAGATATGTACACAGAATCTGGAGAGACTCCAGTCAACTTTACGGCTCTCTTAGAGACTTCTTTGCGTAAGGGCTATTTCACTTTGGGACAAATCGTGATCGCTGATTGGTCAGTTACAGACTAGCCTCAAAGATTGATTGACAGGTGGCGACACGACAATTCAGCAACCAGATGTTTAGAACTGTTACACCTCGCAATTGAAACGTATGTATTTAGGCATACACTTAAAGATAACTCCAAAATGTAACGGGAACAGTTTTTGCCTGCAATTTTGATTGGGGCGATGCACTATAGCAGCCCAAATAAAAAGCCCCTGTTCAAAAGGTTCGAATGGTTTTAAGATGTACTGAGAAAAATGTAAGTTCAGATAATAATTGAAAACCTAAAATAAAAACTGGTCATTAAAAGCAACAAAACCACCGAGAATTATCAACCCAACCTCAAATCTTAACAGCAGGTCTTAGCTTCTTTAGCTCACAGTTCTGCTGATTGTTTGAGTTTTCTCTACAGATTGCTAATTACCTGCTCAGCAATACATTTTCAAAACAAACATTTATAAATATGTGCAAGATTTGTTTGTTTGGCGGGTAACACTCGAAAATGTGAACCCGTTGTCCTCTTTTCGCAGATATCTGTATTGCGGAGACATTTCGCTTCGTCTCGACCAGGCCACACCTCTGCACAAGCTGGCCACCAAGTACCAAGTGCAGAGTCTCCAGCAGGGTGTCACCCTCTACATGACCCAGAATATGGCCAGACACTCCCCTTCAGGTCATGTGGCAGGCTGGTACGAATATGCCCTGCAAGCGGGGGACGTTGTGCTGAGGGATAGCTGTCTGCAGTACCTGGCCTGGAACCTTTCAGTAGTGCTGCAGAGCGGGGAGTGGGTGACAATTAGCAGCGAGCTGCTCATGACGCTGCTGCAGCGCTCCGACCTCGTCCTGCAGAGCGAAGTGGAACTCTTTGCGGCTCTTGAGGCCTGGATTATAAAGAATGAGCCTGATGGTTTGACGGCAGAGAACGCGTTAAGAGCTATACGTTATGCCATGATGTCCCCTAGGGAGCTGTTCCGCCTGCAGACCCAGTCTAGAGTCCTGGCTCACTATCAGGAGTCAGTCCGTGACCTGCTCTACATGTCCTACCAGTTTCACTCGGCATCGCCGCTACAGATGGCCAAATACTTTGACGTGAACTGTAGCCTCTTTGTCCCGAGGAACTACCTGTCTACAGTGTGGGGTTCGCCTTGGATCATCAACAATCCAACGCGAGATGACCGCAGCACCAGCTTCCAAACCCAGCTGGGGCCCAGCAGCCACGATGCCAGCAAACGAGTGACCTGGAACGCCTTGTTTTCGCCGCGCTGGTTGCCCCTCAGCATGAGGCCGATGTACACAGAGACTGGCGCCATGCAGCCGACACGTGTGGAAGGAGGGCGCCCTCGCATCATCATCACTCCAGCCACATCCAGCGCAGACTTTGCCGGAGTGAATTTCCAGAAGACGGTTCTTGTGATGGCTCAGCAGCACGGTAGGCTGGTCGTCAAGCACGTGTACAACTTCCACCAGAGCACCGAGGAAAACGGTGACTTCTTGGCCGAAGCCAATCTGTATCGACGCACGTCCGATTACCTCATCGACAGCTCCCTCTTCCTCCATGTCGTGGTGAAACCATTATACCAAACCCTCATCACCGCCAAGAACTGACTCCCGCTATTTGACCAATCCAGCCTTCACTCATATCTGAATACTGGTCAGGTCTCTTTTTCGTTTTCTTTGGGCAACTAAGATTTTGAGTGTTCTTTTCTGGTGGCAAGTTTCTAGAGGAAAATCATGGATACACATGTCGTAGCTTGGTGCTATATTCAGTTTTCGTACTGTCAGAAATTTACAAATCCAAATTCATCCCAATAGCCTGCATAACAACCTTAAAAAAGATACCAATGTGGTTCAAAAGTTTGAAAATTTCATGATTTTGTTGTGAATTATTGAGAGTGGGAAGAACAAAGAACATTCAGCAAGGTAAATACTACTTGTTATGGTGCTATTCACTCAGTCTGGGCTTGCACACAATTACCATTGATAAAATGATTTGTTCTTCAAAGGTATTTAAAAATACAATTTTTTGAACGTTGAAGGAAATTTAGCTGATAAGATCTCAGCAGGTATGACAACTGTGAAATGTGGTTTTCCTGAAGAAATTATTAGGACCAGGCAAAAAATTACAAGTATTTGCATTTCATACCAATGGATCATACAGAGGTTATAAATGATCTTCATTTACTAAGACCACATTTTTGATAAATAAATCATTAAATTATTGCTAACTGGGAAACAAATATTGATCCCAAGAATAGATCTTTCTCTTTAATTTAATTTCTTTATTTCTTTTACCCTCCAGTAAAAAACAGTAGATATCCCAACACTTACACACTTAGTTTATTAAGGGTATGATTATTTGTGTATAGATTCATGTTACCTATTAATAAAGACTTTTATGGTTTTGTGAGTCTTTTGTGAGATTTGTAAAAAGATAATGCACTCCTACCTCCTGTCTCATTAAACTAAGTAGTCCATAATCTTCAAGTGCAAGAAAGAAAAAAATGCATTTTCAACACTTTTTACAAATGAAAATCTGAAGAGTTTTCCTTAACAAACTACTTAATTAGGAACATGGGTCTCTATTTGGGTAATTTAACTTTGAATAAATACAACTGTTCTATGTTTGCTTTCGTTAGAGAATATTAGAAAACAAACACCACCATGAAGACCAAGAAACACAGCAGACAGGTCAGGGAGAATGTTTTGGAGACATTGGGTTATAAAACAGTATCTCAATGTTTTAGCATCTCGGAGAGTACTGTTCAATCCAGCATCGTAAAACTGAGTGTAGCCAAACCGCAAACCTACAAGGTTATAGCCATTCTCCTTCGTTGAAAAGTTTGGCAAGGAAATGGTTAGAGAAACAGGCAAGAGGTTTATGGTAACTATAGAGGAGCTGCAGGAAGAATCTGTGGACAGGAAAAATACTAGTCATTCAATTCACGAACTTGGCTTTTATGGAAGAGTAGCAACAAGAAAACCATTGATGAAAATTTTGTTTGCATTTTGTCATAGGCTGTGTAGGGGACACTGCAAACTTGTGGAAGAAGACGCTCTTGTCAAATGACACCAAAAGTGAACTTTTTGACCTACATGCAAAATGCTGTGTGCGGAGAAACACTAACACTGCACCCTGAACAGAACATCGCTGCAGAACAGCACTACAGTAAAATGCTCTGGGAATGCTTTTCCTTCAGCAGGGACAGCAGAGGTGGTCAGTGGGGGTGGCAATGAGGATGGGACTAAACACAGGGAAATCATGGAAGAAAAACGGTTGGAAGCTCCAAACGACTTGAGACTGTGGCAAACAACCTTAAACAGACAGACCCAAACCTAATTGAGAACCTGTCATGATAAAAACATAAAATCCTTAAATTGGCCAATTTTCCTATGTTCTGATGGATTTCACACATCAACTTTCATCTATTCATTCATTGTCTGAACCTACTTATCCCTGGAGAGTCCGAGGGGGGTGGTCCCTAGCTCCATTTGCTATTGGCCAAAATGTAAGATGCAGGTTTGCCATTAGGGCAACACCTCAACCCGCACTACAGCAAAGTTGACATAATAAAATAGGGGGAGTGTCTACAACATCCAGGTCAAATGAGATGAAAACTATAAATGTAGATTTTTTTGTACAAACTAACCCTTATCAGTATTTATAATCCTGATCGCTCTATATCAGAATAATAAATATATATCTATTTTATATGTTTCTGTTCATCTATATATGTTAAGTGTTGATAAAACATACATGCAAAAAGACAGCAGGCCATTTTATTTTTTTTTATTTGTCTTTGCACGTGATTTTTTTTTTTTAAACATAAGACAAAACACTCATCCAAATTCATCAAAATGTGTGTGTTTAGTATTCCCCTCCGATGGACATATCAAGGTTTTTGCTATTTGGTTCTATTATATTTTCATTAATTTATTAAATTAGATTTTGGATTGCATTTATATTTGATGTTTGCACATCTTAATATGCAAACATTAAATTTATTTTAATCATTTAAAACTAAATTAGAATTATATAACAATTCACTATTAGTTTATTCATTCTGAATTTATTTACTTATAAAAATACATTCTTTTATTTACAAGACACTATGACGACAGTAATTGCGCTCAAGCAGATTAAGGTATTTGTTTAAGTACATGAAGCGTGGGATTATATCTTATTCTGGTAATTTATTTTATCTTGCAATTTTATGAGAAAAATTAAATAATGAGAATATACAATTATAGAGATACACAATGAAACTGAAGAACGAAGGAAATTGAGGTTAAAGTTGTAAAGTGATTATTTAGAAGCTGTATTTCATTCTCATGTCTAAAAATGAATGTGCAAAGCTGGAATTTGGTTAGATTTTTTTTTTATGTTGACAATAATAATGACAACATATAATAATCCCATAATAGAGTTGAATCATTTGTCCTCCACTCCTTGCGGTCGCAAAGCAAATTCGTCACTCTATGACATCATTGCCCAAATATGGTAGAGGGGATGATTTTTGTTATCGGGCTCATGTTAATAGGAAATTTTTTTTTTTAAATATCTGTTCTCTTCCAGATTTGTCAGAATATTTTTTGATATTCTGATAATACATTTACGTTTAATATATAAAATAATATATTGTAAAACACATTGTTTATTTTTTTTATTCATATTTTTAAATTTTTATAGACCACAAAGAAAAAAAAACGAAAAGGCTTTCTCCGGTTCAATGTTTTGTATTGTAAAACGAAAATGAAATACGGTCCTCTTAATACGATTCTGGGTTTTATAGTTTAGGCTGGTGAAGCAATCTCTATTTGACGAAAACTCAAAGGGAGCCAACGGCAGTCATTGAAAGCTTCGCGCCGTTTCAAACCCGCGACTTCATTTCCCACAATCCTCCGCGCTCCAAGCAGGAAGAACGTCGTCTCGCAGGGGCTCACTCTGATCCAAGTTAGGAGCTTTCAGCTGCCAGCCTTGGCTCATCATGTAAGTGCTGCGGAGAATTCTTTGCAGCGCATTTGCAAAATAACCCGCTTACCCGACGACTGCGCGGGCTGTGCATCCGTACCCGCGCCCCCTGCACGGACACGCACGGCGCGGACCCAAGAAGGCTCCAAGTGCATGAAGATCGAGGCTTGTATTTTGCATCTTTGTTGCAAAGCAAGCCGCTAAAGCTCCAGTACGAGGGCGATGGAGGGAGGGAGCGAGAAAGAAGGCAAAGTCTTTTGTGCTTCCCCTCCCCCTCATCAAAGCAGAGGGGAAATGCCTCAGCCAAAGGGAGGTAAGAACATGAAGCCGATCTGTGCAAAACTAGCCACATGCAATCACAGCTGCACGGTTTCCAACGTGCACGGCTGCAGCCCAGGCACGGCCGGTGCATTTTAAAGTTACAAGGCTTAGGAGGGTCAGTTGCATTTCCTGTTTGAGATCTTCCCCTTTGCACAGTTCCTGGTAAGACGATGCTGTGTATGCTCATACTGACGCTAATAGCAGCGCACAGGCAAGGGGATGTTGGGCACAGTCACGAGAAAAGACAAGGACACTTGAACTCTTCCTAATCAACTCTGCACGAGTTGATGCATGCCGCTCAAGGTAAATCCTAAGTGCCATGTCACGTCCAGGGCCAAAAGTGTGCAGCTTTTGGGGGTGCAGGAGAGCAGTACAAACCTGCAGCTGTCAGTGCTCAGATCCATGTCTGATTCTTAGAGACAAAATAATAGAAAAAAAAAATCTATAAATAGAAAGTGAGCTTTAAGGAGGCGGAGAGCTGCAAAGCTGCATATTCTTTTTAAAAGTCTGCAGGGAAAGAGCGTCAGCTGCTGCTTTTGTACAGGAAACTGGATATCAGCGAAACACCTGGGTGTCCACTGATGTGCAGCGTGCTCGTCACACTTTGACCCCCAAGTTAGGCAGCCTGCTGCAGCTACAGTTCCCTGCAGGCACCCAGCTCCTCAATATCTTCAGTGCAGGCTGTTTGCATGTAACTCTTGGGGGGGGGGGGGTAGCTGCAGTAAATGCAGCTCAGGGATTTTTTTTTTCTTTCCTCTTCCTCCCCTCTCTGTGTTTTCCCAGAAGTCCAAAGTGAAGCTGGTTTATTGCACAACATGCAGAGCGCACACAGAGCACACACACTCTTAACTGCAACAGGAGGGGTTGAACAGGTAGGAGAGAGAGAGAGAGAAAGTCCCGGATGGTCAGGGCCTGTTTATCAGCTACAGTCAAATGTCCACCCACCCACACAGAGGAACTGTCTTGTTGCAGCCAGCTTATCCTGTGATGAATAATGCACACGTTTTATTTATGTTCTGTACATGAATGAGTCGGTCAGGGGCTTTCCTGATAGCAGAAGTGGTTTTCGGTTGTCACTCGCTGACGTCGTTTAGTGCGCCAGGCCGCCGCCGTGCAGTCACCTAAATCTTTCATTTCAGATTTTTCTCTCATTTCTGATTTTGATTTGCAGATTCCTGAAAGAGCAAAAACGGTGCTGGCGCTAAATAGTGCTCCCACTGGTCAGCTTCAGGCCAAACAGCTGCAGATGTGAGACACTAACAGTCCTCAGTGATTTAGAGTTGGTTCGAGCAAACTATGCTGGAAGGTTTGTTGTCTGCAGCTCGTCTAGTGAGTTATTTCAAAATTAGCTGAACTGGGAAATCAGACGGTTTATTTCAAATTAGATAATTTTTTTTTTTTTTTGCCATTTTCAGGCAGTTGGCATTTATTTTATCCAGCTGGTAAACGAGAAGAGCTGCAGAAAGTAAAGTTGAAAATGCAGAGGTTTTGCATCACATTTTAATGTTTTTTTATCAGTCACAAAACTGAGAAAAACTGCAATGAGGCAACCTTTTGAACCAAGAGATCCTCAGATAATATTTATTTTTTAATTTTTTTGGAGGAATTCATATGTTATAGCTAGTTCTAACCTTGACTTAAAAGCTGGTGCCAAGCACACAACATTTAGAAGATCACGTCAAATCACAGGCAGAGGAAAAGCAATTGTCACATAAGGTTGCTTTGAAGAAATATTGATTTATCGGACCTAATGTTTTTATAGAGCTAGATGACATAGTAATTTTATCATCACTGTATTATTGTTGTACATAATATCGTAGTTGCAAAGAACTTATGGATCCATAATCTGTTTAATAATTTTGGTGATGGTTTTGGTTTATCACAGCAGAAAATGTTCTTCAAGAGCATTAATATATTCTTCTAAGGTCATTAGGAAACTATTCTAGTTCTAAGTTGGAAATTGCCAACACAGCTGCCACAGTCGATCCATTTCCATTCAGTTTATATACATAGTGCCAATTCAAAGTCATTGAAATCCATTGTATCTTTTGCGGGACAAATGGGTCCGATTTTTTTTCAACAAATATATAATCAAAATCAGTCCAATAATATAGACAGATTTAGATTCAGTTACTAACAGTCTATTTTGAGCCTAGCTGTCATACATTGCAGTTTTGTATGCCATATGGTTCAAAGCAGCCCCTCCTCTTGAACATGCATGTGGTGATGGTGGGAAGCAACATTTTTTTTAACAGGAAGACACCTGACTTCGCTACCCAAAGTAGCGCAGTACTATTCTTAGTGCAGATGCCAAAAAAAAAACCACACAAACACAAAAGCACTGCTCCAGGATTTTTATGGAAAATTATCACATCCTGCTGGCGTATTAGTTATTATTTTGGCGCTTTGTTTTTTGCTCAATTTGTTAGTAAGCAAAGCCCTTCGTGTTTATTTCTAACAACAACGGAAGTACGACACTGCACGTGTGCAGCGGGGTATGAACAAGGAAGCAGCTAACAGCTATTAGCATCTACCAGCAAACTGTGGAAACAATAAAGAAAGACTATTATACAACGCTGGGAATACCGTATGAACGTTGATGTTCACTGAAGCTGAAGCTAAAGCTGCTGAGGCTCAGATGTGACTGCAGAGTTGATTAACGTGAGTAAATGTCCATATTAATACTGTGATAATAGTAATAGCAATCTTCTTAGCCTCTACGGTCTAAAGTACAAACATAAATAGATCGATTGATTTATTGGTTCCTACCTCGATGCTGTGTCCCTGTTTCCGTTTATGAATGGGGAATTTTATTTCTCCATGGTGTCCTGATATGAGGCTCCCAGAGTTGCTGTACATTGGTTTGTTTAATTGATAGCGGTTGGTCTTCAATCCCGCCGAGCTGCCGCTTTACCGCAAGGCATTGCAGAGAGTCAGGCTTGGTTTGGCATTATTTAGTAGTGATTTATTAGTCGCCATCTGGCTTTCTGATAGTTCTGTAGTACTGCCGGTAAATGGCGCCACGTCTGTTTATATCTGCTCATCGCGCCCGATGATGTAGGTATTTTTAGGCTCAAAAAGGATTATCAAAACACTATCTGGACAGACGCCTGTAGTATATAGCCTTACTTTATCATAATCAACTGGATTTTGGTCTTTTTGGTATAGACATATATCGTGGCTATATAGCTTTTAAAAAGTCCCAAATTAGATTACTATGGATTTTTTTTTTATTGATGTTGGAAAGGTTTTTATTTTGTTTTACTTTGTTGTTTTTACACACATTTTCTATAGGACGCAGAATGATGCTTAATAGATATAGTTTAGATTTTACATTGCTTTATATTTAAAATTGCATTTTACTAATCAGTACTTTTGTTTTTGACTGACAAGATTGGCATTAGTGCTATAACAAAAGCAACATTTAGTATAGGATATTCTAGTTGAAATAGAGCTAATTTTTAGTCCAAGTACCAAATAAGCAGTGAAGTAGCTCCATACCATGCTCTTGAACGTATTGTTTTGTTTCATGATTTGTGGAACCTACAGGTAATAAGACCCAAATATTATTCAAGGTTTTAAGGGTTGTTTTGTATGTGTCAAATGTTATAAAAAAAAAACAAGCAACATGAGCCTTGAAAATATATAGGAACCCTGAACAGTGGACTGAATTAGAGATGCTAAGAAATTAGTATTTTTCTGGGACTTTTTGTTATTTCTACAATTATATAGGTAAGGCAAGACAAGATAAGTTTATTTGTATAGCACATTTCAATCACAAGACAATTCACAGTGCTGTACATGAACAAAGACAACTCTTAACAAATAGGTTTTTAACCTTGATTTAAAGGAATTCAAGGTTTTAGCACTTATCCCAGTTTCTATAGAGTTTGTTCCAGATAAGTGGGGCATTAGAACTAAATGCTGTTTCTCCATGTTTTGTTCTGGGTATACAGAGTAGATTTGAGCCAGAAGACCTTAGTGGTCTAGAGGGCTGACACTCTGATAAGTCTGTGATGTATTTAGGTGTTAAGCCATTCAGTGATTAATAGACAAACAGACTTCTTTTAAAGTCTATTCTCTGAAATACAAAGAGCCAGTGTAAAGACATTAAAACTGGGGTGATGTGCTCTTCTTTCTCAGCGCTCTTAATCAACTGCAGCTGTTTGATCATCTTTTTTGGCAGACCTGTGAAGACACCGTTGCACTAATCAATTTGACTAAAGATAAACGCGTGGATTTGTTTTTCGAGATCCTGCTTTGACATTAGCCCTTTAATCCTGGACATGTCCTTCAGGTGACAGACTTTAGGTACCTTTGAAGGTTCAGGCCTGAGTCCATCACTGCACCCAGATTTTGGGCCTGATCAGTACTTACTAGCTGAGGCAACCGAAGCTGTCTGCTAACTCTTGATCGCTCCTCAGTTGGTCAAAAAAATGATTACGTTAGTTTTGTTTTTGTTCGACTGTCGAAAACATCCATTCATTGATTTCTTCTAAACATTTACTCAGCGCTTGAATAGGTTCATAGTCACCTGGTGACAATGTGATGTAGAGCTGTGTGTCTAATAATGATAATGAATAGGAGAGGACCCAAGAGGGATCCTTGGGGAACCCCCCGCATGTGACGTAGAGTTACCTACTGACAAAAAAAAGTTCCTGTCCTCTTAAGTAGGATTTAAACCAGTCGAGTGCTGTACCAGAAAGACCGAGCCAGTTTTCCAGGCACTCTAAATGATTGGACTGATCAACTATATCGAATGCTGCACTCAGATCCAGTAATACTGCGGTTCTTCCACAGTCTGCATATACACGGATGTCATTGAACACCTTGCCAAGGGCAGTCTCTATACTGTGGTGAGCACAGAAACCTCTCTAGAAAACGTCAAAGCGGCTGGTTATTGTTGTTTAACTTTTGAAACACGGCTTTTTTTTCAAAACTCTTACTGATAAAAGGGAGGTTTGGAGATGAGCGTGTAGTTCTGCAGTAGTAGTTTTTCAACAGCGGTTTAATAATTGGTTTTAGGGACTGAGGGAAAACACCTGACGGAAGGGACGTGTTTATTATCTGAGTCAAATCAGAAGTTAAGACAGGCAAAACTTTCTTAAAGAAAGCTGTAGGCAGAACATCGAGACAGACCCTAGTTGGTTTACAGTTTCTTCTAAGCATTTGTAGTTTATTTTGCAGATTTGGGACAAGGTAGTTTTCTTATAAACCAGCAGCGGGTTTAGTGGTCAGTTCAGCCACAGTGATGGCTCACAAATAAAACTACTCTCCTGGCCAGATTTACGTGCAGCCGCTCAGTGCTGCCCTTGTAAGCTTCCATTTTTGACTCCCTGAATGCTCACGAAGCAGCAGGTCCTCTTTGTGCTTTCAAGGCTTTCAAGTTTTTGATTAGCCAACATGGAGTTTGGAGTTTTAGTAATACACAAGGAAAATATGAACATCAAACTAAAGTGTCCATGGCTGAATGGCTGATTTGTGCTCAGCAGGGTCACCAGATGGCTCACCTGGCTGAAGGCTTTGCAGCTTTTTTTAAAGTATTTTCTGACTTAATAACGGGATAGCATCTCTTTTTAAGCTTCCTCCTCATGGTTGTGCTTATCACTCATGAAGACACATTATAGGATTCAGTGGTATCATTTAACCGTCTCATTTCTTCTCTCGTGGAAGGTAAATAAAGCTACTGGTTTGTAAAAGATAAAAGTAACACTACCTCATGAAATTTCTACCTCAATCATGAAAATGTTTTACTCTTTCTTTGTAAGAGAGTAACATACTGCAATCTTTAAAATCGAAACACGGAACCAAAATCACAGTTCTTTAACCAAAAAAAAACAAAGATTTTTAAATTGCAAATACAAAATGTGATAAGCTATTTTTTTGAATGGCTACATACAGTTAAGCAAAAAATTATTCATATCTCTGGTGTATTTATTTAAAAATGTTTTAATTATGATTATTGTGAGACAGACATCTCACAAAAGAAAACCAAATAATGTATTAGTTGTATCAATTTTGTAATACAATCCACATTCTATTAAAGAATGGTGCATTGGAAGTGATTTATAATCTTCTCAATAATCAATGGAAAACAATTTCTTAACATTAACTTACAGCAATCAACCAGTTCCTAAATTTCCTAAACCAGGATTTTCCATGTTTTTTTCCATGAAATGTTAATATGACTTCAAGTCAGAAGAAATGTGTTGGTAAAAATTACTCTAAACTTAAATGTGCCATAGGTACGAATCGTTTTGGGGGTAATTTGTATACGTGCCACACATTTCTGATTTTTAATTCTGAAAAAGTTTTTAAATCCATGTTCCACTTCCCTTCCATGTCAATATTATGCACTACTTAGTGATCATCTATTAAACTTCCAATATTTCCAGCTATGTAGTTTTGACGTTAGAAAACGTGAAGAGTGCAAGTGGGACACTTTGGTTCGTCAGCGTCTTCAACACTCTTATAAGACTGGTCACTTTTAAAGCGAGAAGCATCCGAGCTTTGGGTGCAGTCGTGAGTGTTTTTTATCTACAAAGCTGTGGGGTTGGGTCTCCAGGGGAATGAATGCTCTGCAAAACAGGAGATTCTCCCTGAGACGATTACGTTGTGATAAATCAAATTCCGGGCTGATTTACCAAAACTAAGCAGGACATGTAACATTAAAACTGCCCTGCCATTACCTTTGATATACCTGTTAATTACTAGATAAAAACTATGTTTGCTTCGTTGCCTCTAATGTTTTACCTCTATCTCTGTGCACATCAGCCGCAGCCCCAGTCTTGCACAATCCCTCCTGTTTGGCTGGCGATTTCTGCTGTTTTCACCAAATTTGCCTGTTTTGATGGGCGTTGATGATTGCTGTTGTTTAGTACACAGTGGTTCAAATGATTAACCACATCCATAAAAGAAATAATGGCTTCTTAGTGTAGCACTTGTTTGCAGAGAACAAAAAGGTGTTCATGCGACTGTGTGTGTGCCGGGCTGAGAAGGAGAGACGCACAAATTCAGGTGTATTTGTCGGGGGTTGGCAGCAGGTTTCAGGTTCTTGTTTGCTGAGATGAAAAGGAGGGTGAGAATCAGAGGAGATGTGGTGTTGCACCGAAGCAGACCAAAAGAGTGCAAGTGAAGCGATGCAAATTAAGTGATGGATGTTCCTTGTGTGGCTGCTGCATGCCTTTTATCTTAGCTGCTAAATTTGGACCGGAATGAGAATATCTCCAAATGTTGCTTTTCTTTGCTTCTCCTTCTTCTGACTCGGATCTGTTAAACGTCTTTGGAGCATGACTTTCAGAAACTGACTGAATTATCCTGCAACTGTTTGATTCACACGTTTGAAATGAAAACCAGTAGTGATGCAGGTTTCTTCCTTCCGTCCATCATTTCAGCCACTTCTATCATTGGATCCATCCTATTCCATTCCATTTGGTCTGTTAACATTATGTGCCTACCGATATACCTGGATAACCTCCACAGGGATCCATCCAGGAGACATTTCTAATCAGATTTCTGAATCGTCTCAGCAGGCTTTTTTAATGTTGAGAAGCTTCTGCCCTTCACTCTTCAACTGTCTGGATGACTGTTCTCTTCACACGGTTTTTAAGACAGAGCTCATTTAAGCCACTTTCATCCCGAATCCTATTCTTTACATGTAGTTCTTTACGTCATGGCCATGGATGCATTCAAATGTCGACCATTAAGTATGCAAAGAGGTTTTTCCTTTGGCTTAGCTCCCTTTTCACTAAGGCAGCCTGATCATTACTTTAGATGTTCCTTGATCCAACAGCCCCTCTCCCAATTATTTCTACTTTCCTATCACTTGTGACCAAAAAAAAAAAAAAAGGTGGATTCCAATGCTCCTCCGCCTAGGACTGCAACTTGTAATCAGCAGGTATTTATTATAACATCCACAGCTCCAATTAACACCTCAATAATAGCCAAAAAAACTGTTTCAGGATTAAAAAAAGTGACTGTGCTGTTTTCTCCTTCAGTTAGTTGCTGGTTTATGAAGACAAACCTTCAGTAACAGAATATAAGCAAAACCTGAAAATCTGCTTTGTGGGATAAACGTGTCCTGCAGCTGGGGACACACTACACAACTTTTTCCAATCTTGACAGATTTCGAAGAGACTTTGTTCAAATTAGCTATTTTACGACTGAAAGTCTGTAGATAACTTATTTAACTGTGCTTGCTGCTGGACCACAGAGTGATCATCTAAAGTGCATTAAACTAAAGTCGAAACGGGTATACCAGTAGATTTTATTTTTTTGGGGGGAGTGTAACAGAAGATATTGTCAGAAAATGAAAGAGATGTCATTCAGAATGATGATATAATAATTTGTTAAAGGAAGTTTAACAAACAAGTGAACATGGTTTGGATGTTGTTGACCCGTTTCTTCCTTATTTTCATGTTGAGAGGGTGGCACGTGTGATTCGTGTTGTTGTGGTGGTTTTTTTTTTGGGCTTTTTTGCGGCTCTAGTGGCTCGCTTTTTATGAAAGTAGGCTGACAGGAAGGGGGTAGAAGAGAGGGAGAGACATGCGGCAAAGGACCGCGGGTCGGATTCAAACCCCGGGTCGACCGCGTCGAAGACTACGGCCTCCGTACATGGGTCGCGCTACCCGCTGCGCCACGAGCGCGCCCCGTGTTTCATGTTGTTTGTGGGTCTTGGAGTGACTTTCAATCTTGGGTTTATTCTAAAAATGTTTATTAGTTTGATCTTCACACATAACAATGTATTTGGGCCGAAAAAAAAAAGAAGAATGAATGATAAATAGGTTTATTCTAAGTGGAAACTTATTTATTCAGAAATATGAATTAGTTAAATTACGTGTCATTACTTTTAAGAGGGATAGGTGTATTGTTTGGTTTATTTCAATAAGACGTTTCATACTGTATTTTAGTCGTGAATATCCGAGTAGCTCTCAGCTGTTTTTATTTTTTGTCACCACATAACTGTAATTAGTCTGTATTATGCTCATTACTGTTAAGTGTTCATAATGTTGTATAGTTACAAATATTTAAAAAAGAAGTTGCCTCACAGCTGATGCTGTGTCCCACTCTCTCTTTTTCATTGGCTGTCAGCAACAGATGTTTGCAGCTGGGTGGCTGACCCGCTCACACTACCTGACCGCCTCCAGATCTGCCTCAAAAGATTCAAACATGTTTGTTAGACTGCGACTATGTCCGGGTCGAGTCTGTTCTCCTCACGCACTCGCAGGCTCCAGTCTTCGCCACCTCGTCCTGCCGACTGACCACAACTTCTACAGACTGACGCACGCTTTCCCCGGCAGGGAGTCATGGGTAAAATCGGGCAAAAAAAAAAAATGTGTGTAGTGTCGCTCAAGCTTAAGGTGTTTAAAATATATTTTTTTAAATGTTATAAACGGCGAGGAATCAGCTTTTGCTCCATAAAGGGAAGACAGAGCTCTGGTGTTTTGGGAGAAGATGTAACCTTAACCAGACACGAATGTGAGCGTCTGTTGATTTTGAAGCGGCCATCTGAATGAGTGAGTAAGCTATAATTTCAAGCTGGAGTCAAATGACTCAGTCTGTCTAAAGACAGGGTTTCTCACACCTGCATAGAGTAGTCAATGAAATGTCCTTTATTATTTTCATAGGAGATGAGTCGTATAAAAAGCGCCGGTATTTAAATACTTTCAGAGTTAGACGTGGCAGCCCTAAAGAGACATGGAAAAAAAAAAAGCAAAATTAAGACTAAGTTTTGGTCTTTAGGTCAGGGGTTTTCTTTAACAAATAGCTCAGATGATTTTATTTCACAAAAATGTACAATCTCTGCAGTAAAATTAAAAATGTGTTTCTAACTTAATGGATCTCAAAAGGATTTTCCAGCTACTTCTGACTGACCTTTTGAGTAACCACAGTTTAACTGTTTTCGCTTTATGGTTTTTAGTTTACAGCTAATTGCGTCCAAATGAGTGGTGCAGAGCACGCTCTGTTCACAAAGCTACAGTGATCGTGAGCAAAGAGGGATTTGCTCAAGAGGGACATCGCTTTTTAAACTTTTGCACTCAGAAATGCAAAGGTGGAGTTTGTAAAAATTCACTTTCACAAGTTATTCGATTTTTTTTTTTCCCCCCCAGCAAAAAACAGCTTTGCAAAGAGATGATTGCTGCAGATGCAGAATATAGAACTTATTTAGTTGAAAATGCATCTAAGTTTTTATTTTAACAGAGAACCAAGATGTGTTTTGGTTCCTTCAACATGCAGTTGTCTTTTACTCGAGCCCAAATAGTTTCTCGAAAACAACCATTTTAAATTTGAAACTGGAGTCGATGCCACGCTTTCAGATGGCCCCTCTGATAATCAGCAGAACCGTCCGTATCAGTCGTTTTGATCCAACTTCACAGGAGTTGTAGTGCGAGCCAAAGACAACGTCATTCCCAAAAGAGCATCCAGCAGCTGTAACCTAAAGGAGCTGCCATCTTTGGAAGTGTAGAGTATCTCACAAACTGCCAGAGCGGTCGGAGGGGGCAAACGGCCAGGGGCGCCGGCTGGAGTTATTTTCAAATCCTGCTCTGCCTACAGCCTCCCTCCCCTCTGTCTTCCTGTCTTTTTTTTTTTTTTTTTCCCCTGTCCCTTCTTGTGTCAGTGTGTGCGGTTAACTGCCTCCCTCCCTCTGCGATTGATCCGTCTTCCTCTTGCTCTGTGGAATTCCATTGAGAAGCTTTGGGATTGTTTGAATTCCAGCTGGGGTGCATGTGTGGGTTAGCAGCTGGCACCGTGTATTCCCAGTCATCTGGGCTCATTATCCTGCCAGGACATTGCCTGCCTTCACAGTTTTTTTTTTCTACCTCTGGTTCTGCAGCTCAAATCGCCGTGCAAACCTTTCTTGTCGGTGCCAGGAAAGTAACAAGCTCCAGCAAAGCAACGAGCTGACATGCGTGCATGACGCAGCCAGTGGCGTGCATGCACACATGCTTGACGGGCGTGGCAACAACCGGGAACATTGTCTCCCTCAGCTGTTCCCTTCTCGCCGTCACTTCTTGAGAAAAGGATAGGGGCATTCTTTGCAGCGAAGCCAGCATCTCAACCTCTCTCGTTTGTGCCGGTTTGGAAGAAGGAGTATCCCAGCACAGGCATCTCCTGTGGCCTCCCTCTGGCATTCTCTCCTCAATCGTGTGCTCATGTGCTAGAAATTACTTGGAATTATGCGTACTGCTGCTTTTAACTAACCCACACTGCCTAGCATGGTTTACCACTTTTAAACCGAGCATAGCAGGAAGAGCAAGAACAAGGAAAGAATTGTGCATGCCAATTATGCATATAACCTGAAGAAAGGCTGAATGGGGTTATTTTTTTACTTTTAAATATAAAAAAAAGGAAATACGATGCATAAATATTAAATATTTTAACTGCTACCAGACGCCAAGTGTTGGTTCTTATGCGTTTATACCAAGGACATTTTTGGATTATTAAAATCAAACTTCTATAAATAAACCATAACCGAGGAATGCAATATTTGACAGTTCTTTGAGATGCAGGTCCCATTGATGCCTCTTATCTAAATGTTTAATCAG
This sequence comes from Fundulus heteroclitus, assembly GCF_011125445.2. NCBI lineage: Eukaryota > Metazoa > Chordata > Actinopteri > Cyprinodontiformes > Fundulidae > Fundulus > Fundulus heteroclitus. Next base: position 12,752,147 of record NC_046370.1, read on the forward strand.
AGTTTTTCGTACCAACTCAGTCAATTCAGATTTACACGGATCTGTTTGAGTGGTGCATGAATACAGTATGCACACCTAAAAACATAGACGTCGAAGAAAATCTACTGAGAATCCATTACTATAGAAACGGTCCATTATCCGTTGTTGTTTGTCTGGTTGGACAATGAAAGCTCATAAAATATTAATTGAAATTTTATGCATTTTTGCTTTTTTTTTAAATTGTATAATAATCAATAAATATACTTTTACTGTTCCTCTAAGCTAGAAGTGGTTACTGCTGAGCATTTAAAAGGCTTGATTAATCAATCGATTAACAGCTTTCCACACTGTTGAGTAGCTCTTTGAACCTTGTTTTTTTTGTCTTGTTTGCGTTGTTAAATTATTGTGATGTTTTGGCAAATCAGCTGATATTTACAACTGAAATGCTGGAGACTTTCTACTGTATTTCAATAGTCCTAATCCCTTTTCATTGCTCTTCCAAATTCAAGTTCCCTACTCAGACACTGTAGGATGGTCATGGTTTGCAACATTAATAGTAAGTCCCTGTAAAGCACAAAGCCTACTACTGATTTGTCATTTTTATGAGACAAAGCAATGATCAAAACATTTACCATGAAGGATATTTGTAATAAAAACTACTAAAGACATTGCTTCAGCTTGAATCAAAGCTTTATTCCAAAGGTCTCCCAGGCACATTTAACAAACTGCTGTAGATAAATATGAGATAAAGCTGTAAAATAACCTACTGGAATACATAAAAGTATAATTAGAATGCATCATAGCTTTGTCTGTCTTTGATCATGCTGGATTTGCAGATTTTGGGAGTGTTTTAAGTCTCAGAGATTATGTTAAAGATCTGCAGTCTCCTGACAATACAAATAGAGACGTAAGGGTGGCTAAGGTAACCATGCTAACCTCTAATTTTAGATAGTGAAGATGGTTTAAAAAGTCAACATTGAATTTATTTTTTTATATAATAATGAAAAAAATATAGTTCTAATGTGTCGGTATATTCTTCTGCTATTGCTTTTGTTATTTGCAGATCAAAGCTTGACAAAAAGTGGAAATCGGCCACATATATAATAAATGATCAATTGGAAAAAAATAATTCACAATTGTTTGTAATATTTTAAAATCATGATGTCAAACATCGAGTTGTGTTTTTGCCAGCATATTAATCTTAACCTGATCCATATAGGAAAAAAACTGGCTAAAGATGTTTTTAGTTTTATTTTGTATCTTTCATATGTTTGTGAATAACATGTTCTCTGCAATACCCATTCCACTCTGCTTCTTTAAATCCTGGGTTTTAATGATGGTGTTTTTTGGCTTTAATAACTGACATATTTTTGCGCTTGATGATGGAAGAAATCAGAATTGCAATTACTTGTTTATTTTTTTTGTAAATCACAATTACCAAATATGATTATTAATAAATGCATTAATTTAATAGGAAAACATTGAATAGGTTGCACGTTATTAAAAAACAAGTGATGTTGCACTATATGAAAAGTGAAACTGAAATACACATTGGATTAACGGCACATTTCTGCCATTGCATAATGTTTATTGGACCATAAAATGAAGAGGAGAAGGATTGTTCACAGGCATTGTGCAAGCGGGTGTGATGTTGACATAGTGGAGCTCGAGATCTGGAGCACTCACTGCACTAACCTTACGCAGTCGTAGATGTTCCTACAGAGAAGATGATATCAACTCATCAGAAACTGCAGCAAAAGAAGTCAAGTAGGAACTGCGTATATAATTCCTGATAAAATGGAAACATGAGCAAGTTAGGACACCCTTTAACAACCCGCGTTTTACTATTTGCAAGTATAAATATCTGATATCAATTTGAACAGTACTCAAAACAATAAAAACTGAAGTAAATCATCTTTTTTTATATATATAATAAAATGTAATAAAAGTGTCATGCAATTTCTGATGAATAAGAAATCAGGACACTTTGTAAAAATATGTTATATTCCTACTTATAATGCATAAAATTCCATGCATGCCTATTAAATCAGATGAACATGATCACAATCACATGGCATTTTGAAGGAGGTTTGCATTGTTTAATAATCAGAAATGTAGTTCTCTGTGCTGACTGTGGAGGTGAGAGCGAACAGTATGGGACTTCAGAAAAATGAATTTGGCTGCTAAGTCATTTAAAGGAGTCCGAAAAAGGATTTGAAATCAGCCATCATACTGTACAGAAAATAGTCTATATGTGGAGGAAATTCAAAACAACCGCCAGCATGCCCAGATCTGGCTGTCCAAGCTACTTCACCCTGAACGCAGGCTGCAAGATGCTAAAAGAAGCCGCCGATACCCCCAAAATGTCATCATGGGGAAATGCTGCTTGCTCTTACTACTGCTGAGCCGAAGGTGCACGTCTGTACAATCAGAGAGACGCTGCAGAAGTTTAAATTTCATATGAGGCACGCAAGGAGGAAACGTTTGCTCTCTTAAGAATAACATGTAGACCAGGCTATTAGTATGTGCATAAATACCAGTAGTTCTGGAAAGTGTGCTTTGTACAGACATGTCTAGAATTCTAATTATTAGGATACCAGAACGGAGCTCATGCTTGGTGTAAGGTCTTTCTCATGCTATCTTATCAGGAGCTGTCGAGCTATCACAGCATCTACTATGCATTTTACCATGAGGATGCCTAAGGATTTAAAAAATAAATAAAGCTGAAGCAGAACCTGACCCTACAAAATGACAATGGCCCTACACATAGCAGGGAATCCATCAAGGGTAGTGTGGGAATTAAGAAATGTATTGTCCCTGGCCTAGTCAAAGTCTCTAAATTGAAGTTCTTTGTGTTGACTTGCTTGTACTTGCAAGAAACTCCTCAAACATCTCACTGCTGAAAGGAGGAGGACCAGATTTCTCAGACCAATGTCAGACACTGATAGATGGCAAACATTTTTGTTTAAGTCAAAGAGCATTAGTTATTAGTTTTAAAGTGCAAGAGAATTCATAAATTACAAATTTTCATCCATAATAAACAGTTTTAAGATTTTTTTTGCTTTGTGTTCACTGCAAAAAACGGATCTAAAAATAAGTAAAATGTCCTTAAAGTTCATGTATTTATCCTTGATTTGAGCAGGTAAATAATATTATCTGCCAATGGAATGAGTATTTTGACCCCTAAAATAAGATATTTAGACATCCTGCACTTGAAATAAGATGATGGAGATGAGTTGTTCCTATTTTAAGTGCAAACATCTTATTCCATTGGCAAATTATCGTATTTACCTGCTCAAATCAAGGACAAATACATCCATTTTAAAGAATATTTTACTTATTTCTAGTTCCGTTTTTGCAGTGTTTGGGTTTCATGTCTCACAACTGTGGAAGTGAGAGGATGTAGGTTTAGGACCTGTCAGTCCTGCCTGTTTTTAACATCAATTTCAAAAGTCTGCTGTCAGCCGAGTGTCTGATGCTGCTGCTGATAAATCAGCCCTGATTTGGTGGTTTACTCAGTATTGGGCAGGGTGTAACAATGGCTGGTTGTTATTTTTATTTTTTTTTGGAGCTGCTTTAAGCAGTTGTCTTTTCCTGGAATAGCTTTATGTGAATGATTAATGCATCCATGGGCTTTTCTACTTGTCGGCCTTTCAGTAATTGTGACATCCTGTCTCTAACTGTAAGTTAAGGCTCTGAATTTGTCTTCCACCATTGCTTCACATATTTTGAAACGGCAGAGCTGCTGCTTATTCCTTCCAGCCACACACATTACATAATCCTCTGCCCCTCCGACCCCCACCACCTCTTCTCGCTTGCTTTTCTACACCTCGGCGCTCCTCCTGTCATTTCTGCTCGCATAGCTGCAGTCCTAACCAATGCCGTGCAAGCCCTGCGTCGCTGTTAGTGGAGACATGCCACTGCACACTTTGCATACGTATCTGCACCTACATGTGGTGATGTTTGCCTTGTCAGTCTTTGTTCGTGTTTTTGCATGGTAATACCTGAGCAGGGGTCTGAAAAACACTTCGGTTCTTTAGCTGTGAGGAACGTGCTGCTTCTTGTCTCATGATCTGAGCACAGCAGAAGCATTTCTCAGTCCATTTCATAAAGGGGGGTGGAAACTATGCTGTCACTTTGTTGTGATCACGCAGCTGGCCTTTTGTTAATGCATTGTTTTAGATCAGTGATGTGAAACGCTTCTGATTGATGGTCCTTCTTCCTCTTCCTCCACTTCTGCTACAGTATATTTTTCATGTTAAAGTTGCTTGTAGCCTTTTTGGAAAGATTCAAGCAAAATTTGGTGAGGGACTCATTCAGTCGTCCGGGCTCAGCTAATCTTGCACTTAAAGCTCATATTTAGTAATTTCCCATATTACGAGGCAGAATTAATTTTTTTTGTCTTGGGTTATATTTGTCGTCTTCAACATATTGAAGTCATATATGCTAAAAAAAAACAGCATCACAAATCACATTTATCTTGATCTTTTATTAATAAGTGATAAACAGAAGCTGCTCATTAACTGTAAATGGTCCGTGGCCTGTCAGCTTTCTGTTTATTTTGCGCTCAGTGTCAAGTTAACAGCGGGAACTGTGTAAACTATGAGACTGAATGGGTACGTGTTTGTGTCTATAAATATCTACGGTACGGTCTATTTTTGTTTATATAAATTGTATTTGTTTATGTAGACTGGAAATGCAAACGGTGACTCGTGAACGAATTCAGACCCCAGAAAGCTTTCCACATCATGCAACATTTTATTTATTTTATTTATTTATTTATTTATTCGAACATGATACAAATATAAAAATAAAATAGTGCACAGTAACAAGAAGTGCATAAGAAAGAAGAGAAAATACAGATTTTTGTTTCAGTTAACATATCATGCTCAAAACGGGGTAGGAAGAAGTGAGAACTTATAAACTCCTACCCCTAAACACTTGAGATTTTAGAGTCCTACTGTCATTAAAGAAATAAAAAAATAATAAATCAAAATCAAAGTGGCAGTTTGAAGTAACAGTTACTAATATTTACCTATACATTTTCCCATTTTATGCTGGTTTATCTTTCTAAACCCTTACACCAAGTTATTATCTTCAATACACACCTTATTGCTTTCTGTCACCATGTGTATATCTATTGAAAATTACCTCTTTGTACCTTCTTTTGAATTGTGTTAAACTATTGCTTTGTTTTAAATCTTCATGTAACTTATTCCATAACTTTACACCTTTAATTGAAATACAGAAGCTTTTCCTTGTTGTTCTAAAATTGCGGATCTTGAAGATTGAGTGACCCCTTAAGTTATACCCCCCTTCTCTTTCAGAAAACGTGCTCTGTATGTGCTCAGGTAACAACTTCTTTGATACCTTGAACATAAATTGAGCCATTTTAAATTCTACAAGGTCGTCAAATTTGAGAATTCTGGATATTATGAAGAGCGGGTTTGTATGCTCATAATAACCGACATTATGGATGATTCTAATGGCTCGTTTCTGTAGGACGGTTACCGGATGTAAAGAGCTCTTGTAATTAACTCCCCACACTTCACAGCAATATGATAAATATGGTAAAATCAGAGAGTTATATAGAGTATGAAGTGATTTAGCATTCAATACATGTCTAGCTCTGGCCAATATGGATATACTTCTACTGAGTTTACTCTGTAAGTGTTGAATATGAGGTTTCCAACTGATTTTGTCATCTATTATTAAACCGAGGAACTTATTAGCAAAAACCCTTTCTAGAGTTACGTCCTCTATTTGAACTTGAATTTCAATATTTTTATAACAGTTCCCAAAGACCATGAATTTCGTCTTGTCCAAATTTAGGGATAATTTGTTATGGTCAAACCATATCTTTAACTTACTAATCTCTGAAGTGACTGTTGAGAGAAGATGCTCTAAATTATCTCCTGAGGCTAGAATATTTGTGTCATCAGCGAATAAGATAAATTTTAATGCATTGGACACTTTACTGATATCATTTATATAAAGATTAAATAAAATTGGTCCCAATACTGATCCTTGTGGTACTCCACAGACAGTCTCCTGCCAATCAGATTCCACATCTCCCAATTTCACAAATTGTTTCCGGCTCTTTAAATAACTCCTCATCCAGTCAGAAACTACTCCCCTAATTCCATAGCGTTCTAATTTTTTAAGTAGGATTTCATGATTTATTGTATCAAAAGCTTTCTTTAAATCTATAAATATCCCTACTGCCAGTTTCTTACTATCTATTGCGTTGGTTATTTCTTCTATTAAGTCAGTTACGGCCAGCGATGTTGACCGGTTTGCTCTGAATCCATATTGACTGCTGATAAGTAGCGAATGTTTTTCTATGAATTGTTCCAGTCTTTTCTTAAAGAGTTTTTCCAGTATTTTAGAAAATTGTGGGAGAAGAGAAACAGGCCTGTAGTTAGTGAAGAGGTGTTTGTTGCCAGTTTTATACATTGGTTTGACCTTTGCTATTTTCATTTTGTTGGGAAATGATCCTGTTTGAAATGATAAATTGCAAATATAAGTTAGTGGTTTAGAGATTCCTTTAATTACTATTTTAATAGTTTTCATGTCCAGATCATCACAGTCAGTGGAAGTCTTATTTGTACAGTTATTCACAATGTTTATGATTTCTTCTTCTAGTACAGGGTTGAGATATAAGGAGCTGGGATTATTCTCAATTAGATATTGCTGAGTTGCAGTTTTTGTAGTCGGTATTTTTTCTGCTAATTGAGGTCCTATATTAACAAAAAATCTATTAAATTTATTGACGACACTTTTCAAATCAGTTATATTCTGTTCATTATCTATAAAATAGTCTGGATATTTGTTATTGTTAACTTTTCTAATGACTCTATTTAAAATATTCCATGTTTCCTTAATGTTGTTTTTATTCCTATCCAGTAATTTATAATAATAGTCCTTTTTACATGTTTTTATAATATTAGTTAACTTATTTTTATATTTCTTATATTTGTTTTCTGATTCAGACGTTCTATGTTTTAGAAATTCTCTATAAAGTTTGTTTTTCTTTTTACATGCCTTTTGTATTCCTTTTGTGATCCACTGTTCATTTTTTTGATTGCTTTTCCTGTTATATTGTTTGATTGGGCAGTGCTTGTTATATAATATTTTAAATATTTTTAAAAATTCATCATATGCTGAATTCACATCATTCATTTTATATATTAATCTCCAATCATAGGCCAACAACTCGGCTTCTAGAGCTCTTAGTGTCTCTTCAGACGTAACCCGTTTGTAATGCGTCTCTATTTTTTGATTGTCTGTTTTGCACTTACAGTCGTAGACTATGAACACTGGTAAGTGATCGGTTATGTCATTCATTAATATTCCACTAGTTAAATTATTTTCCAGCACATTTGTAAAAATATTATCAATTAAGGTAGCGCAGTGCGATGTAATGCGACTGGGCCTGGTGATTTTAGGATACAAGCTTAAACTGAACATGGTGTTAATAAATTCTTCAGTCATTCTATGTCTATTTGGATTGAGAAGGTCAATATTGAAATCCCCACAGAAAAATATTATTTTTTGATTAATTGTTATAAATTTTTCTTCTATCCAGTTGTTGAATACTTCAATGTTTGATCCAGGGGCTCTATAAATGCAACTCACTAAGACATTTTTCCTTTTTTCCATGAGTATTTCTATAGTCACACATTCAAACATGTTGTCCATCACAGTTGACATTGTTTCAATCAACTTATAATTAATCTTCTTATCAACATATAAAGCTACTCCTCCTCCATTTTTGTTTTCTCTGTTCTTACAAACCATTTCATAACCATTGATTTCAAAGTCTATGCCCTTATCACTATTGAGCCAAGTTTCTGATAAGGCAATAACATTGAATGTCTGTGAAAGTTGTTGGAGGTATTGTTTGATGCTGTCAAAATTTGCATAGAGGCTTCTGCTATTAAAGTGAATTATTGACAGCTTTTGTTCCATTTTAATGCTGTTATTGAACTGATCATCACTGTAATAGTGACAACTATCATTGCTGACATTATAGAAGTTGTTATCAGGATCAATGTCAATTTCAATATCTTGCTGATGATAGTTTCTGTGTTGGAATACGGGTAGCTCTATATCCTCATAGGCCGTGATATGTTGCATGTTTCTCATTCAGAAGTGAACGTCAGCTATGTCTGGCTGTCTGTCATACATTGTTGGATAATTTAGGGGTACTAGTACGTGGATGGGTGATCAACTTATCATAACGTAGGTAAGCAATGTCCCCTCTTTGACGTGCTGCTTTTAAGTCCGGCATTAGTTCCGCCCTCCTTTTCCTTACTGCATCCGTGAAGTCTTCGTTAATAAAAATCTTAGATCCCTTAAGTGCCTTGGTGCTCTGCAGAATAGTTGATCTGTCCTTGTATCGTAAAAATTTGACAACAATGGGCCTGGGTCTGTCTCCTCTATGTTTACCGGTGCGGTGAGCTCTCTCAATGTCAACCTTATGTTGAAAGTTTAGCTTTTCATTTAAAATAGTTTTCACTTTCTCCTCAGTCTCAGCCCAAGTCTCATTTGGTGATTCAGGAATTCCATCAAAAACCAAATTATTTCTCCTTGATTGCCCCTCAAGGTACTCCATTTTATCCGTGATAGTCATCATACCCTCACATACTTTAAATATGTCTGACTGCACCGTGTCATTTCGGTCCTTGTGCTTAGCACTTTCTACTTTAATGTCGTCAATGTCTTTCTGTGTAAATTGCAGACTGGTTTTAATGTCCTGTAGTTCTCGTGTCATTGCGTCCATTCTGGTGTTAGTAGTGTCCACAATGATTTTAACAAAACCCTTAAAATTGTCCTGTTGTTGTTGGAGTAACTCCATATACATTTGCTTTTGCTGGCTCAGCAACTCTTTGACTTGCGTGAGTGATACATAGTCCTCATCTTGTCTCCCGTCGGTCTTGGATCCTTTTGGAGGCATTATTTTGCTTCTTTTTGCCTGCCGCTTCCTTAAGGCTCCTGCTCAGCAGTTGGAGGCCACTGCGCTGTCTCTCTGTGAACACAGACACCCTGGGCCAGACGCGTTGTTCAAGCACAGCCGATCTCTCGCTGTTCAGCTAACTGTGGTGAGTAGCGGTACTTACGGACAAGGCAGAGTTTTACCTCTGCCTGTTGTCAATCCAACGCGTCGTTTTCCACTGGTTGTTTTCTCTGTTAGGTCGGTTAGCTGCCGGACGTTGGATAGTTCCGTTACAAAAACACTTTTTTTTTTTGGGTATTTTTTGGTGGTGGTGGGGTAGATTAATCATTACATATTTGTGCATAATTGTGAAGAAGGAAAAGGATCCTGTTTTACAACTCTTTTACCAATAAAAATCTGGAAAGTCTAGTGTGTGTTTTAATGAAGCCCACCACAGTCTTTTGGGGTTATTTTTTATATTTTATCTCTTATCTTGAAACTGAAATTCTTGCCCTTTCTGCTTTACTGATAGTTCAGTCTCAAATTCAACAGAAAATCTGTAAAAAAAAAAAAAGTCTCACCAGAGATTTTCAATTGGATTTAGGTATAGAGTTTGGGCCCTTCAATGTGATAAATAGATAGTATTTTCATCTAAAGCATTCAGTATTATCTGTGGTTTCATGTGTTTGTCTCCATCAATGTTCACTAGGACTGTACAATTAATTGCATTTGCACTATAATAAAAAAAAACAACAAGACAATTTCCAAGTCACAGAGGCATGCAATTGGTGGTCATGTAAACTTTTAACGAGATTTAGACATGTCGTTTCCATCTCCAGTCCTTAGGGTGGTGGTAAAACACTTAAAGTATTTTTGTCAAGAGGAATGATCAGTGCCATCGAGCTAGAAGTAAGCACTTCCACCCAACAGTAATGTGCGTGACAATGGACTCTTGACAAGAGAGCATTCAATATTTCACTGATGTTAAGTATTTAATAATTTATTTAATGTATTATAGGTATTTGTTAATTTAATTTCAGTATTGTTTGCAGTTTTATCTTCCGAAAACGTATAAATTTTTCCAAGTGCACCCAATATTTGTAAACAGACGACTACTTCAGTCTGTGTTTTTTACTGATTAGCGATAAGTGAGATCATTTCAATTTATTAGTTAGATCAGAGTTTATTAGATTATTGCTTAATTGCTTTCAGGAATTTTATCATTTGATTTAGAAAAAAGTTTATTACATATCCTTGCTTATTATCTGCACTTTACTTATTGTGTTGAACAAAGACTGATGCTCAACTCAACAAGCTATTCTCTTCCGCTGAATAAAAAGGTTTTATAGAGGTATAAGGTTTAATAGACCTTGTCTACAATCATGCATATCTATAGTGTATATTTGTTTTTTTGTGAATAATAGACAGGAAAATATCAAAATAAAATCGCAATTGCAATGTTGGTTGAAAAAGAAAATCGCAATTTTTATTTTTGGGAAAATCGCACAGCCCTAATCTTCACATCAACTCTGACAAGTTTTGCTGTTCCTGCTGTGGAAATGATGGCCCCCAGCATGATGTTGCCACTACCATGTTGTCTAATTGTGGAGATAGAATGTTTAGGGTTATAGCGTGTTGCTGCATCCCCTTCCTAATTTATAGCAAACTTGAAAACTGACCTCTTGTAGCTTATTTTCCCCCCAACAATGTCTTTATTCTTCCTGATGTTAGATAAAAGTCAGATTTGTGGTGTGCATGGCTAATAGTTGTTCTGTCAACAGGTTCTCTCCCCTGAGATGGGTTCAGGTCAGAGAACCTGTCTCTGCTGCTCCTCCAGTTTTAAAACATGGGCTGCTTCCCTGATTAATGCTCTCCTTGTCCGACCTGTCATTTTAGGTGAACGGCCGTGTCTTGGTATATTTACAGTTCTGCCACAAAAACAAATTTTGCTGGACGATGCATTTTTTTTTTTTATTACTGCGATAACTCATACCATTGTCATTTGGAGACCTTTTTTCAAATAATACGATAATGGCATAACGCAAGCACATAGTCTCGACATACTGCCTCAGAAAGGTCGGCCGCCGTCATTTGGCTTAAACCCAACAAACCCCCCCACCCTGCAGCGGTCGTGTTCGGCTTTGACACCAATTCCATTTTCCTTTCAAACTCGAGTTTCTCTGGCTCTCCCTCATGAGTCTTACACTTTAAACTCCTCTTACACCGAGGAAACGAGAAGGAAGTGGTGAGTGAACGCTGATGCACCGCACTAAAACCTTTTGTTTTCCAGTCTCAGAGAGGAGAGGGAAACACAAAGGGGGGGGGGGGGGGGCAAGCATGCATATGCCAGTTATCAAGCTTATTTTAATGAATCGTTTGATTAAAATTTCTCATCCGATTAATTGATTTATTGTTTATTGTAAAAGGCCTTCTGCCATAGCTGTTCCATTTACAGACCATGGATGGAACAGTGCTATGTGATTATGCTGAGTGTTGTGTGTTTTTTATAATGTGATTAAAGAACACACTGGTAGACTCTACTAATTAGTTGACTTCTCAAAGTGATTGGTTACAGTCTATATTTTTAGGGCTACCAGAGTAAAGGGGGTTCAGGCCATACTGTACAAGGTCTTTTATTCTGTAACAAAATTTAGAAAATCAATTCACCGCTATTTTATTATTATGCAGTACTCCATGTTGCATGCATAACAGATTTTTGGCTGTAACGTGAAGAAAAAAAATGTAAAAGCTGAAAGGGCACAAATGCTTCACGAGGTACTTGACCGTTTTGTAATTTATAATCACAAAACAGAGGACTTTTTGTGTTTTACAATATAGTTTTTCTTTTTCTACAATTATTTTTTTTTTAAGTTTAAGGTTATGAACAGGAGGAAGTATACCACAGATGTTTCAGTGAGGTTCGTGTGGAATTTGTTTCTGCAGATAGCGTTAATTCAATTGCACGGCTTTGTGCAGACTCGATGCAGGTGTTGACTCTCCTGTTTGCTGGTTTCCAGTGTGAGTTGTTATGCCGTTGCCGGTTTCCAGTTACTATTGTTGTCTGTGTAAATGCACGTAGGAGGGGCTCAAAGTGACATTTTGCAACAAAGCTGCTTTGGAAAGTGGAGACTAGGAGGCCTGCAGCATGAGGCTGCCAGTGGAGGACGCATGGTAGCGTCACACCCTGCACTGTTGGATGAAACCAGGACACGCCACGCTGTATGCGTGTGTTGGAAACCTTCAGGAAAGCTCTGTGAAGGACAGCTCCATCCACTCCTGCTTGTGTTTGTATTTGCCCTCGAGACAACAATGTGAGAAATTCCAGTTATCCCTCTGGAGCCGCTCCACGCTCTCTGAAGAGACACACCTTCCGTGTTGCTTTAAATAGTGCGGTATGACATCAGTTGCTTAGACGATCACACACATTTCCAAACATTGTGAGGATAAAAAAAGAACTCTGGTAAAGATCCAGTTGCCGGTGCGATTAATGCATTACTTGATTGTTAGCTTCCTATGACTCAAACAGATGAATTTCAAGGAAAATTAGCCTTCTTTTAATTGTTAGTTTATTTTAAGTAATGTTCATTGCCTCCCTCTGGTTGGAGGATGCAATGATAAATTTCAAAAGCAGGTACAAAACCTATTAGACATTCCTGTCAAACAGAAACCATCAGAGGGAATTTTATCAAGCATGTCCGCAGCGTTTTGCTGTGGTAGACTTTGTCCTTTTTAATACGTAATTTTGGATATCAGAAGGAGAAAATCTGAAAGCAGGGTTAGACATTAGGACTCACACGGAAAGCTGTTTTAGCCCACAAACATTTGTGTTGTGAAAGTTAGTGATTGAGCTAATATTTAAGTTTAGTTTTAGAAGAAAATACTTCCCTAATTTCAGTAAGGGTATTTTTGAATTAAGAAAAATAAATACTAACAGAAGTAACAAGTGGCATATAGTAATAACTAGGGCTGTCAATCGATTAAAAAAATGAATCTAATTAATTACATACTCTGTAATTATTAATCTAAATTAATCACATATAATTTTTGCTGTGAAAGTATTTTAAATATTTAAATTCAAATGATTCAATGAATAATCCGCATTAGATACATTAAAGTTCAAAAACTCTTATTCACATTTCATATGTGGCACACAGTAACGTAATGAAAATAAATGAACACTCCCCTCAATATCAACACTTTACAACAGTAAAGTGACGTCCGCGCTACTTCTGGGTTACGCCGGTAGGCAAAAGCAGGACTGTTCTCGCCAAACACCGTGACAAAACGGGTGAATTAGAGCGCGCTTTTAATTACGGTAGTTTATTTTCGAAATGTAAACAATGCCTACGACTTCGATCAGCCCTGCAGCCAAGCGCTGCTCTGGCCTATTGGCCACCACGGGGGTTTGCGCACCGCTGGCCGCCAGCCACCTCAGAAGTTGTCACGCATTTTCTCTGCCCGTCCACTGGGCAATACACACGAACGCGTTGGGCAGCGCTCGCCCACGACTCACAAAAAATCTAGTGCAGATCGGTCGATGCAGCGAGGAGATACAGCCGTTGAATAATGATAATGCATTTGGCCACCGGGCCGGACTAAATCGTTTGGCCAGCATTCACAGACTCGCTATCTTGACGGTATCTAGCAATCTGATACCATCAACCATCAACTTACTCGTCGTTTGCTCTGTTTGCGTCTGCCACTGCGCTCGCCTTCTGCCTTCCAGTCCGGCGCGCACTGTGCGAAAAACCCGGATGAAAACAATAGCAGTGAACTACCCACATTGATTACCCGACATTGATTAATTTGCGTTATTTTTTTAATCCATTATTTTTTTTTAAATTAATTAATCGAAATTAACGCGTTATTTTGACAGCCCTAGTAATAACTCATAATCTCAAAATAAAAGCAAATAGATCTAGAGTGACAGTACAAAGAAAATGCACACTTCTTGGGTTTTATATATCAGGATATAGTTAAAGCAACCTGGTGAAAGCTGGGGTTTAAAATAATTTCAATCAAAATGTACGAAACACTACAGGTTACAGATTACACTTAATATTATTTTTTTGGAATAATAAAAAATATACTTGCTGTGTGATTTTAAATGTTTTTTGAGGGGTAGTTGGCTCTTGATGTAATCCCAGCAGAGATGTGGCTATTTTTAAATATTTTAGCGGGCTAGCTAAATTCTGACATAGCACTAACTGTGTTGTTACTGTTTTTCCTAATAATTTTAATGTTTACATTACTTTTTTTTATTTTTACTTTTTTTTAGCCTTTGTTGTGATGTTAGCAGCATATCAAGCTAAGAGCTTAGCTTTGCAATGAGCTTCTCAGTTTCCTGCTGAGTTATCAGTGTTCAGTATTCCTAATTATGAGTAATTTCTCCGAAGTAGTTAGCTTACACATTGATGTTAGCTTTGTTACTGTTTTATTTAATGACTATGAGCTTTGTTGGTAGTTTAGGGTGCAAAGTAAGGTGTGTTGCCACTATTGTTTATTAGGAAATAATTTTTGTTTTGTACTCGGCGTTTCTCTTAATGTTGTGTTGTTGCTGGCTTCCTTTAATGTTGCGTTAGTTGGGATGTTATCCGTTTTTAATGACTTAATGTGCGACCGGCCTTTTATTTAGCCTCAATTAAAGAGGCCTAGTCACGTACTATGATGATGCATTTCTAAGCCAGTAGCTCACCCCGGGTTTGCGTAAAGAATAGCGCCCTCTTGTCTTATTAAATTAAATTTCTGTGTTTTACGCTTTGTTTTTGCTCCATTTGTTAGTAAACAAAGCGTTTTTGGTGTATACTTATCATAACAGTAGTAGTACCTGACATGGGCCCCTTTTAACCCTCAAGCCCAACAAAATTGTAATTGTAATTTATCCGTAAAGCAGTTTTTAGTGGTCAGTAAGGGTCCAACAACAGATCCTTTCCATTGCCCCCTGGAGACCTTAATCCAGCCATGAGTAAATACTGCCTGGGTTGATCTTCTGCTACCCGGTCTGAGGAGGTTTGAGCCAGACCCAGCCTGCAAACCAGCGGCTCACATAAAGCAGTTATGTTTAGCAAAGCGTGCTGTTGTTAAACTGTCAGTGCGGCAGCGTCATAGGAGGTGAAAACACCTGGGCTGCCAGACCTCCACTTCCTCTCGTGTCTCACGTTTAGTTAGGATCTGGAGCCAGACACTGCATTTAACCGTGAGTACTGATGATGAAAATGGGACGCGGTAGAATAGCTGTAATCCACCTGAACGCATTCATAATTTAAGTGACTTCACGCAGGCCGAAACACTCAGGGGAGGGATGATGGTATAGTTTTGTTTTTTAGCTGGAGTAAACGTGCATCAAACATCTGGATTTTTACAGCTCAAGTTTAAACATTAGCTGGCAGTTATTTGTGTGCAAATCTGCAGCTGTTGTTGTTTCTTTAGGAACTTCTCATCAGTTTATATATAACTGATTTTTTTTAAATTTATTTATTTATATATAGTTAGCTCTTCAGACTGTGTTCTCTGCTGTGGTTTAAAAAAAAAAGACAGAGCAGAAAGCTGAGCAGGACGATCAACTGTTCTTTTATCCGGAGCTATGTTGAGAAGCTAAGTATGCTTTCATCTTGTGGTATGCTCTGCTGCCAGTGAAACCATCCTCTGGAGTCTCATCATTCTGCTCTCCTTTCTCACTCGGACTCCAGGATTACACAAGTTTGCCTGAGCTAGTACACAGACAGTTACAGAAGGTTTGCAGCAGATATTGCGTTTAGCTTTCTAAGACAAGCATGTCAGTTTGTGGTTCTTGCATGTGAAACTTGAACTTTCTAACTTTATCGCGAATACTGTTTGAGATCTTAACCATCAGACAATCGGAAGTCACAGGAAGATGCCTGTGTGAAGTCTAGTGGAGTTGGACGTACATTTGGGCTGCAAAGATTGGCCATCTGATAATAAAAAGCTACCAAAGGAAGTTGCAGCAGTCTGGGGAATAAGCGTTGATAGCCTGATTTATTACTGGCAATTAAGTTTTGGTTTAATTCTGTATAAATCTGGTTTTGTCTTTTTAGATATGGAGAAAACATCAAACGAATGTGTTTTGCATTTTGGAGAACAGCTTGGTTTTAGATTTTTTTTTCTCAAGTTAAATCTTGGTAAAGTTCAGAAACATTCAGTTACCAACAGATGTAGAAATAAACTCTAACTTGAATTGCTTCTGCGTTCTGTCATCCTGCCTTAATTTTTGAATCTCGTTCGGAGACAGTTGTTCTGACTCTTGCCGATCCTTAAATACATGTCTTGTTGTTATTTTAAGTATTTTAGGCTTTTGTTTTATGTAGTCTTTTTCCAATTATTGATGTTAAACCAACATTAACTTTAGATATTTGATTTTTCTTTTCTCTCTTTAGTGTTATTGATGTGGTTTTATAAAATTTTAGAACTCTATATATTGTATTTAAAAAAAATCAGATCAACTTGCACAGTGTGTTCCACCACAGGATTTAAGGTATTTTATTGTGTTATTAAAGTGTTCATGCAGGCTGTGATCATCAGGGTTTTGTCTGCCACTTAATACCGTTTTTTTTTTTTTTTTTATCTGAACATAATGCCTATTTGAGACATAAGCAATGCCATTACATGCTCGACCTCCAGCTTATTTCTCACCCCTTTCATATCTGCTGTAGCTGATATTGTCTCGTCGGTTTGCAAAGATCGAAAACATTAGTTTTCAATGCTCCCGCATAATGGTTAAACTTTGCTCTTATCTGGAACATAGAGCGGCGTCTCTGATGCAAAAGCGTTTTATCTACACTGAGTGAACTTATAGAACACAAAAGGACTGGATTGTAACGATTATAAACATTTTAGTTTTTTTACTATCCCTTGTAATTGTGCAGATTCCTTTTTGTAGATGTGATCTCCGTATTAGCTCTTTGACAGATAATCTTAGATCTTGTTACAGGAAACTGTTACATGAACATTGTTGTTTTTATGAATAGAAGAGGTTGTGAAAGGGCCTCTGGGTTTCTGAACAGTAAATCCCCAGATGGCAGGATGACGTCACACACAGTGTCGGGTATAATTATCAACTTTAACTATTCTCAGTCAGTTGCAGCCGTTTGCTGTTGTTTTGCAGCGTGTAGTTTTTGATCAGCATTTCCTGCACTGATCCTGTTCCTAATAGGGCAAAAAAACAGAATAGAAATATCATTTATTGTCCCCCAGTTGGGAAACTGAGTGAAAGTGGGTACTTCATGTTTTTAGAATTTATTTTAGTTAGCAAAGAGTGTTTGGTATCGATGTCTACTCAGTATAAATATCAAAGCTAAGACTAATAAAAAGAGAAAATATGTTGAAGTGACTTGATACACACAGGGGTGACTTTGGCAGCTAGAAAAGCTCAAAAGCTGTTAAAAAGGTGGCCTTTGTCGACGTCAGCAGTTGGCTACATTTCTTTCTCTGACACTCTTCCTGTTTGTTTTGCAGGTAAGAAGAAGCCGGTGCTGAAGCTCTCCAAAGAGGTGTTTGAGCAGCCCACACCTGCTGCAGTGTAAGAGTCTTTACTTCCAACATGCGCCCATAAATCCCGCGCTTTATTGATCCTCAGTTCCTGATCTTATCTGCACTCTGTCAGACTGCTGAACATGGGAAATACAAATCCACAGAACAGGAAGAAGCCACGTTCCTGCAAAATCAGCAGTCAGATTTCTGCTCTCTGCTTGTTTTTGATCACAAGTACCTTAAACCTTGTTTAAGGTATTTTATTTCAATTTGAAAATGAATGACGTGTTTTTAAGATAGAGATAGCTATAGAATGATTGAAGTGCTGTAGATGCCGACTGTTTAATAATAATTATGCACATTCGTTTGTAGTGCTGCTTTTGAAAAAAAAAAAGTTTTTATATTTCACGTTGTTAGCTTTATTTTACTTTTTGCATTCTAAATTTTATTTTGAAAGACGTTGCTTTTAGAATGAAATTCTTTTATATTTTTAATTTATTCCTTGTGTTGTATTACCTTTTTTTTTTTTTTCCTATATAGGTGTTTTTCCTCAGACATGTCCTGAATTTATTTACCTGTACTCTTATTTTCTGTGGAAAATATATAGTGTAACAACAAGAAATGTTCAGCTGTGTTATTGTTTCAATGCAGATAGATGTTAATACTTTTTACTTAACATCTATTTTTTAAGGTATGTATTTTCATAGAGAATCTACCACTTTAAAAATCAAACTTTTTAAATGTTAACGAATACAGTGTGTATATATATATATATATATATATATATATATATATATATATATATATATATATATATATATATATATATATATATATATACTCTAATAGCAGTGTCAATGTGATCTAAATGATACTCATGAAGTAAGGCCCTGCAATACTGGTGAAAAGCACTTTAAAGTCAACAGCAAACCTTGAAATAGTTTTTTTCCTTTTAATTTAACACTTTTAAGTGTTGATTTTTTTTGGGTCACTTTTTTGTTTTTTGGAGGCTTTATTTTGCTTGCCATTTTTCATGTTTGATGTCTTTTTTGCGGCCTTAAAAAGTCCACTTTATATATAATAACTCTTCATTTTGTGTTTTTTAGACCCCCCAGAGATTTGGATTCAAAGGCTTGTGTAACAATCGGAGAAAAGGTAATTTTGTTTTTTTTTCACTTGTTCCACCTTTCCTGACCCCATTCAAGCTTTTATGGCTGCGATAACATCTCACTGTGGACTTATAGTCCTTCTCCTGGTGTATTTATTGTTTATCCGCTCTGGCTGGCTCAGGGCAGCCTCTGTTAGCCGTAAAGTACGCTCCAGTGGGCATTACAGCTGTCTCTAGCTACTTCTGATTGTGGGGAGACTGGAATGCTCTTTAATACCCATCATGCTATAAAAACATTTATTTTAAACTCGTCAAATAGTAGGAATTTTCCGTTGGCAGAGAGGCTTGATTTTTTTTTTTCCATTATAGAGTTTTTTTTTTTTTTTTTCTACTCCTTGTATATTAATAAAAACTTAAAGCCGTCTGGCAGCTTTGCAGACATGAAACAGCGATCCGTTCTGAAATGTTTTCCCCCTCTGACGCTGTTCTCTTGCTGTGTATGGAGCAGAAATGTGAAGTGAAAGCGGATGATCTGGAGCAGATCTGCGAGCTCGGTCGAGGAGCGTACGGTGTGGTGGATAAGATGAGGCATGTGCCGAGTGGTCTGATCATGGCTGTTAAGGTGAGTAAATTAAAATATCACCCAGAAGATCAGCTACAGTCGGAATTAGTCAGTCTGTCTCTGCTCACCGACTTTGCCCACACACCTACTTTAAATGTGATGTTTCTCATTGGTTAGTTAGTAATTATCACTGTGATTGAAAACTGTTTAAAATGTGCATCCTTCCTGCAAAGAGCACTCTTTGAGCTCTGCAAAATGACTGAAAGTGTTATGCAAATTGGTGTTTCTATTCAAAACGTTTTCTTTGGTTCGGATTTGTGAAGGCATCAGCTGCCAGTACCGTACCTTCAGAAAACTGTAGCCTGCATCACAGTTTGGAGGCCGTGTGTTAACACAATGCCAGGGTTGAAAACCTTTAGCAATGACCTTAGAAAAGAAACAATTGCCGTGCATCAATCAGAAAAGGTTTGTGAGGCCAACTATTTGAAACCCATTATTCAACAGTGTGAAAGATTATTCACATCTGGAAAAACACCTAAAACAGCTGGTAGTGTTCCCACTATTGAACATCCCAGAATTACACCCCCAAAAACAGATTGCAGAATGGTCAGAGAAATAAAAAAAAATACCTAAAACACCATTTGAGACTGTAGATGCCTCTTTTAGCTTGTTAGGCAAGGCAAGTTTATTTATAAAGTACTTTTCAGTAACAAGACGATTGAAAGTGCTGTACATGAACAAAAAAGCATTAAAGAGTAAATAAAACATTATAGAGACAAAGGGAAAACATTACAGAGGAAAGCACATTGCAGTGGAATAGTAGCAGCAGGTCAAGCTATAAGACAAGTTGCACTACAAACTTCAACATTAACATTCAAAGGCAATTCTAAAGAAATAGGTTTTTAACCCTGATTTTAAAGGAGCTCCAGGTTTCAGCACTTTTAAAGTTTTCTAGGAGTTAGTTCCAGATAAGTGGAGCATAAGAACTTCCCCATGTTTGGTTCTGGTTCTGGATATGTAGATTAGATTTGAGCCAGAAGACCTAAGTGGTCTGGAGGGTGGATGCACTGATAACAAGCCTGTAATGTATTTAGGTGCTAAGCCACTCAGAGATTCATAGACTAACAGAAGTATTTTAAAGGGAGCCGGTGTAAGGACTTTAGAACTGGGGTGATGTGCTCTACTTTCTTAGTCTTAGTGAGGATGCGAGCAGCAGCCTTCTGGATCAGCTGCAGCTGTCTGATTAACTTTTGTTGGCAGGCCTGTGAAAACACCGTTGCAGTAATCAAGTTGACTAAAAATAAAGGCATGGAATAGTTTTTCCAGATACCACTGAGATATTAGTCCTTTAATCCTGAAAATGTTCTTCAGGTGATGGAAGGCCAACTTTGCAATTGTCTTTAGATGCTTTTAGAGGTTCATGTCTGAGTCCATCACTACACCCAGATTTCGGGCCTGATCAGTGGTTTCTAGCTGAAGCGACTAATGCTGTGACCTAACCTTTGATCTCTCTATTGGTCCAAAAATTATTACTTCAGTTTTATTTTTACTCAACTGAAGGAAATTTTGGCATATCCATGCATTGATTTCTTCTAAGGATTTACTCAACACTTGAAGGGGTTCATAGTCACCTAATGACATGGTGATGTAGAGCTGTGTGTCGTCTGCATAGTTATGGTTGCTGATATTGTTGTGTTTTATGATCTGAGCTAGAGGGAGCATATAGCTATTGAATAAGAGGGGACCCAGGATGGACCCTTGGGGAACCCCACATGTGATTTTTGTCATCTCTGATGTAAAGTTACCTACTGTCACAAATAAGTACCTGTCCTTTTAGTAGGACTTAAACCAGTCGAGAGCTGTACCAGACAAGCCGACCCAGTTTTCCAGGCTCTCTGACAGAATGGAATGGTCGACCGTATCAAATGCTGCACCGAGGTCCAATAATACAAGCACTGTGGTTCTTCCATAGTCTGCATTTATGTGGATGTCATCTGTTAAACATTAATGGTTATAACAGAACCATTGCAAACAAGTATGACTTGTCAGGACGGGTTGTAGGAAAAAGCGTCTTCTCTCCAAAATGAGTATGGCTTTATAATTTACACCTATAAAGTTGCATCTGAATCAACTACATGACTTGTAACAATGTCTTTGGATCATGCCTGGTGAAAACCAAACACCTTGTACCATGTGCACTACTGATTCCGGCTTGTTTTGTTGGCACCAAACTTGAACACCTTGTTGTTAATGAATACACCAGGATCTCCTCAGTATACTAAATTATTCTAGAGGGAAATGTGAGGCCAGCTGTCTGGCTGCTGAAGCTTTAGCCAACCGGGTCATCCACAGGTCAAAGTTACCAAACACAGCAGCAATTCCACTAAGAACTGCTGAGTAAGAACAGAATCAACGTGTTGTGAGAGCTGTGCACCAACAGATTTCTGCAAACCTAAATGAGCTGTAAAGAGGGGTGGGCCAAAGTTTTCCAAAATTGGGGTGTTCCCCATGATTTGGCTTCATTGGATTCTAGCCAAATTTAACACAAATGCAAGTACCCTTGTGAGCATCATTAAAGCAAATATTTCCTGCCACCCCTTCCAGCGGATTCGGGCCACTGTTAACACCCAGGAGCAGAAGAGGCTGTTGATGGACCTGGACATTTCCATGAGGACAGTGGATTGTTTTTACACCGTCACCTTCTACGGAGCGCTGTTCAGAGAGGTATGCTTATTATTTATGAAGCCTAAGGTGAGAAACAGTAATTATTAGGAGTCCTTTCTGTTTTTTCGGTCACAGTTGTGACTCCGTTGGTGGTGTTGCTCGAACGGCGCATGCGTGAAGGGCATATTCAATGCTTTCAGCACCGCCCTCTGGAGGTCATACGGGACTCACACAACTGTAGTTACATACCTAACATTCGTTTCTTATTGTTTATTAGTTTCTTAATTACAGTATAAAACAATGAAAGTCTTGAAGAGATAAATAAGCCACTTATCTGGATAATTTGCAAGTTGCACATGTTTTTTTTTTCCTCCTGCACACACATCCAGGTTTAGCCTGGGAGAGGAAATTCTCTTTATAGCATATACAATCTTTTTCTTTAATCTTTCCTAAACACAATGTAAAGACCATACATTTCTAAGGTGTCTCCTGCACCTTTAACCTTTTTAAAACTTGGCTCCTTAGAGTGATGAACTTCAACACGTTTTTATTTTTTATTTTATGTGATAAGCCAACACAAGGTGAGCATAATTGTGCACAATTATGAGCAACTTTGATACTTGGCTTCCACAATTGTTTTACCATCTAAAAATCAGACCGTCTGCATGCATCTGTGTTTAGCGTCCTTTACTCCGACACCTTGAAATAGAATTATAGTAATTAGTAATTAGCAAGTACAATCTAATCTCCTGTTTTTTTGATCTATGGCACTAGTAAGATTATTTCCCCGAGATACTGAGAACCCATAAAATAAAATAAAGCAACAGCAGAAAAAAAAGAGATGTATCTCTTTTATTAGAAAATAAGCTTTACATGTTAGGATAATGGCTATATGAGCTGGGTTTCTACATCCATTGGTCACCACTGTTTTAGTCATAACATTCTGGTGATTAAAAGCCTCTTCTGAAGAATTTTTGGATGCAGAAAACTTCCCGCAGCAACGCATGAATGAATGATCAGGATTTCCTCGTCATGCCTCCTGCATCCTGCCTGGTGGTAATCCGTCTGGCTACTTTGTGTCCTAATCCCTTTCCAAATCCCCCCCACCCCCACCCATCTGTTGCCAGGGTGACGTCTGGATCTGCATGGAGCTGATGGACACTTCCCTGGACAAGTTCTACAAGCAGGTGATCGAGAAGGGCTTGACCATTCCCGAGGACATCCTGGGAAAAATTGCCGTCTCTGTGAGTTCATTTCACCGACAGCATCACATGAAGACATGCTTCAGATTCTTGTTATGGGACTCTCATTTGCTTATTTATGCTCTCTGTTATTACAGATAGTAAAGGCTCTGGAGCATCTGCACAGCAATCTGCAAGTCATCCACAGAGGTAAGAGCCTGAGTGGAAACTCATTTAACTCTCAGAGATGCCTTTCAATATGCAGTCAGCTGCTTCCTTCCTTTAGACTATTTCCAGATCCTATTAAAGGATCATAACACAGCCATTATGACTCTGTACTCCAAAAAGTTATGAAATGTGCATCTGTCTCCGGTGAATGTCTTAGGTTTCCTGTCTCTGTGCTCATCAACTCTGCTCTTCAGTCAGTGACTGAAACAAAGAAGAAAAAGAAAAAAACTACAGGAATCTTACATACCTAATTTGATGCACTGCTCTCTTGTGAGAAATCTGTTAAAAGGCCTTCAGAAAAACTGAAGGACTCCTGATCCAGATCACCTGAATAGATTCCTCGAGAGTCTGGCTGTCTGCAGGAAAAAAGAAATCAAGCAGTGCAGAGTATTTTACTGCACATGCATAAACTTGTAACTAACTCGGAATTACAGAACAGATTGCTATACAGATCCCTTTTTAAATTTTTTTCGTACCTCTGGTTGCCTGAACATCAACTTTTAGTTTGATCTGATTTGTCTAAAGTTATAGGTCGGAGTTTTTGCCCCAGTGCTTCACAATGTAAGGGAAACATGCAATTTTAATAGCTTGCTGAATGTTACGATGATGACACTGGTTGCAATAAATCCACATTTACCCCACGTCCACCTCGCTGCTACGACTCTTCCTACTACCTGTTGTCACCTTTGGACATCTCGGCCGCTTCCATCCATGTCAGGCGTGGCCATCAATGCAGTGAGACGGCATCCAACAGGCAGAACGTCCTAAAAGAATGCAGAAACCGATTTTCTGTCACTTGGACTATAATAGCCAACAAACTTTGCGTCCAACACATTCCTTTCTGTTATTATCATTGTGCACAGTGGTACAGTGATTAAGATATACATTTTTTTGTTATTCATGTGCCAGCCCTGCTACTTTTTAATAATTTGTTCACCGCTGAATAAATTTTTTATTTTATTTAGTTTTTTTGCTGATGAAACTGTTGTCTCTGCAGATGTGAAGCCCTCCAACGTGCTCATCAACACTCAGGGCCAGGTGAAGATGTGCGACTTCGGTATCAGCGGCTACCTAGTGGACTCTGTGGCTAAAACCATGGACGCCGGCTGCAAACCCTACATGGCCGTGAGCAACATCCTTTTCCTTTAATGAAACAGGAATCTTGGCCTGTTTTTATGTTGAAATACATCAGACATTTAAAACGGTTCTTTTGTGTAGCTTTAGCAAAAGTTTCAGCAAAAAGGGCAGGATGTGATAGATGGTAAATGCTCTGCAGAAGGCATTAATATAATTGATAATATAGTTGTTGTTTTTTTTTTTTTTTTTAAAAAGAAGAGTTACTAACTGTTATATTTCTTCAACCTCAGCCGGAAAGGATCAACCCCGAGACGAACCAGAAAGGCTACAACGTCAAATCCGACATCTGGAGTTTAGGAATCACAATGGTAAGACGGCAATGAGACAACTCAAAGGAATAAATAAAGGATTTGCCATTGCGGGGCAATAAAGGAATTCTTATTCGTGTTCTTCTCACTTCCATTCATACGTTTATTTCTTCTTAATTTGTTCACCTCGACTTCACTAAATACTTTTAATGATCCTAAACAAGCTAGACTTTCTTTAAAGGGTCGAGTGAACAGTAAAAAGTCAAGAGGTGTAAATACTTCCTATCGGAGGTTTTCATTAGTTTCAGTTATAATCATCAAAATTAAAAGAAACAAACACTTGAAATGTATCAGTCTGTGTGTAATGAATGGATATAATATACAAGTTTCACTTTCTGAATGGAATTACTGAAAAAAAAAAATCACATTTTTCATGATATCCTAATTTTATTACCGGCAGTGGCAAGCACTTTTTAAGTGGAGCACATCCCTGCTGTCTGACACTGTTACCTATTTGGATATTTTCATCATTAGAGAAAAAGGAACAATAATGTTGCCTGTCTGCTTATTTCACACATCCATCGCTCTGTGTAAATGTGTGTCACCTTCATTGAAGTATAATAAACGGGTTTGTGCGTGTGTGTGTGTGTGTGTGTGCTCAGATCGAGCTTGCCATCCTGCGCTTTCCGTACGACGTGTGGGGAACGCCCTTTCAGCAGCTGAAGCAGGTGGTGGAAGAACCTTCGCCCCAGCTTCCTGCCGACCAGTTCTCCCCTGACTTTGTGGATTTCACCTCTCAGTGGTACGTCCTCAATGTCGCTCTGTCCTGATCCACTACCCAGGAAGCACAACAAACCACATATAAGACAGGAAGTCATTGCTACGGTGTCTTTTCTGATACAATTGGTGCTTTATTGTGTCCTAAAAACTTTAATCTCTGTATCTTAACTGGAAGTTGCATAACTATCTAGTTAGCTCGAAAACAGCTTTTTGGTGGATAGTGGGTCAATAAGATTGCGACCAAATCAGGTAACCCAAACAATCTTCCACCAATGATTTATTTTAAATTGTTTCATTGAATGAAGTATCAGGACATGCTGCAGCCGTCAGATTCGGCAAAACTCAGTGAATCACGGCAGAAATTTTAGAATCCCTCCCCATCTGAGAGCCACACCAGAATGATACCAAAGTTACATTTGACTGTCATAGTTATTGTTAGCAAACTTCTTTTGCTTTCTAAGTTCTAAATGTAAAAAACTCCCATAAAAACAGCAAGAATTGTATTTAATTTAAAATTAAACTGTTCTCCTTTCTGAGCCACAGTTGCCTCACTGATCACAGATCAGAAACAAGGAGCCAGAGCAGACCATTAGCAAACACTGTCTGATGTTTGAAACAGTCTTTTTAAATTGATCTGGTGGTATTGTGACGCCTGTGTGCAGGGATACTGAGATGAATAATGTAACCTGTGCCCAGATGTGTCTCTGAGCAGGCTCTCTGGCTATTTACCTACTTTCTTACATTCCAACCTGCGATTTAAATGTTTTTTTGTAATCTCATTTCATGTGATGCATCGGCACAAGATAGTCTTAAATTGGTGAAGTGACATGGAAAAAATATAGCTATAAAAAATTAAAAAAGAAAAACTGAAAATTGGCTTATACATATGTATTCACCCCTTTCTCTATGAAACCCCTAAAAAGTGCTGGTGCAACCAACCTTAAAGTCCACCTGTGTGCAAATCTGTCACATGACCTGTCAGTATAAACACACCTTTTCTGAAAGGCGGCAGTGGCTTCAAAATCACTAAGCTAATAACTGTTTGTTATTTGGTGTGCTGTGAGATAATACATCTTCAAGGTTGTTGGCATGTTCTGTAAAGGACACATTGCAAACTGTAACTATCCGTCTTAATTCCAGGTTATGAGGCAACAAAACAATAACAAAAAACGCCAAGGGGGTGAATACTTTTGCAAGGCACTGTATTCCCATGGCTGATCAAATCTGTTGGCAGCCATTCAAATGACAACAGAACACATTATTCTGAGGTCTGATTTGGACTTGTCTCCGTGTCCACCCGGTGTTCATTTTTAATTTTGTCTCCTCTTATTTCCTGCCGCTGGTTTTGTTTCCTCCTTTCTCAGTTGCCTAGTTACATATGCAGGTATTGTTGTAGCAAGAAGCTGCATCCTGTAACTGCGTGGAAGGATCTCTTTATAAAAGAGAAGCGTGTGAAAAGCCTGGCTTCTGCCTTTTTTTTTGAAAACTAATGAAATCATTCACACTTTTTGTTGAATTAGTTACAATTAGGTTCAGTGCAGGATACGTGAACGATTTGATCTTTTTTGCATTTAAAAATTTCAATGATTTGTGCTCTTGAAATGAATCATAGTGTTTGTCGTGTCAGCATAAAAAGGACAACTCATTTATGAACTTGTCCTTCTCAGTTCATGTTGTTTTCAATTCTAATAATGGAGAGTTTCATATATATATATATATATATATATATATATATATATATATATATATATATATATATATATATATATATATATATATATATATATATATACACACACATCATACAGTACTTATGAAGCACATCTATGATACGGTCAGATTTAAAAAAAAAATTCAGGCCTTTAACCTGCTGATATTGATTTTTACAATTTATCTTTCAAAGCTTTAATGTAAGTCTATTGTAGAACATTTATATTGTTTTCTACTGTGTCATGTGACATCACTAAGTATTTATACAGTTAACTTCAAGGTTTATTAATTATGGGTTGCAGCTAATGAAAACCTAAGGTTTAGTTTTTCAAAAAATTCTTATACACATAAGACCATTAAAAATATATGTTTAATACATCAATGTTACAGTATGGGCTACACAGTTGTGGGAAAGACTCCTGACTTGACACCCTCCACAAGGAGGGCAAACCGTAAAAGATAGCTTTTTTTTTAAGAAGCTGTCTGTTCAGTGTGATGTATCCATAAATGTTAATGAAAAGTTGAGTGGAAGGAAAACATGTGGTACGGAAAGGTACACAAACAGCAGGGATAACTGCAGCCTTGAGGATTATTGAAGCAAAGCCTATTCAATAGTATGAAGGAGATAGATTCAGAGCAATAAGAGTCAAAAGGCATGGAGGTATCCACATTGGCTAGAAATGTCACGTTCCTTGTCTTAAGCCATTTCTGAACATGACAATGAGAAAACGGACTGGAGTGTTGCTCAGTGGTCAAAAGCCCTTTTTTCCCCAGATGAAAGCAAGTTTAGCATTTTATTTGGAAATCCAGGTACTCCTTCATCTGCTTCAAGGTCACTGGAAAATTTCTCAGGGCATCTCTACTGATGTTACTATTCACCTTGGACAATGCACAGGAAAAAAGGATGCATTAAGTACAGCTGTAGGCTTAACTATTGTGTGTTACTGAATGATCCTGTGAGATAGATTTCACACCCTCAACAAAGTACGGTTTGGATATAAGATTTTGGGACATTTGTGTGTTGGAAAAGTCATATGGAATATCAGAAAGCTGGATTAATAAATCCATAAATTAAATAAATTGCCTCGGCGATCACAACAGGCAGGCGGTGTACTACTGAAGAGTGTTTGCTTTATCAACAGGGTTGGAATATTTTATGTTGTTTCCTATCAATCAAAACCATGTTGCCAATTTATGGTAAATTTGGCAGTCGTGTTGTGTCAGGAGGAAACATGCCGGTGTCTGATTGTTTTTTTTAGATGACGGGGTTAACGAGGAGCAACAACTCCTAACATCTGACCGTCAGCATAAAATGCACAAAAATAATTCCCATAGAAGTCAGTGTCAGTAAACCATAATGTCCTTTAGATGGTGTAATTGAGTTGCAGGCTACAGCATTGTCCATTAATAAGGATCCTGATGGTGTATTCTGATGAATTTTGTGTGATAGCATTTGAACTCGTTATTGCTGCCCATGCTGCTAAAGGCCCTGCAAGACATTTCTCTCTCGTTCTCGGGGAAGTTTGTGTTATTACCACCAGCTTGATGAAATATTCCATTTTATAAGACAGCAGTCGTTGCCTTCGTTTCAGGTATTCCAGGCCTGTAGAGCAGGTTTGTCCTCTGTAGATGTAGGTTGCTGGCTGTATATCCAGACCATCGTGGTTCTGTTTGGAGGCGCGGTCTCGTTGTTCCACTGCCAATACCAATCTGTTGATGTTCAGAGTCCACAGTGCCATAAACTGTTTGTGATATTCACCCGAGACTCCAGATTCTGCTGCAGAATGGACATTTCTTTTTACTCTTCCAGCACTTTGAGCTATCCTGTCAGCTAATGGTTTCTCAGAAAATGGCGCCAGCTAAGATTTACTTGCAGAAATACGCCTCTCTTCGTATCTCATCGGTCATCACACTAATAGGCTCAAATAAATGTTGCTTGTTTCATGTTAACTGTGAAACTGTCGGTTCATTGAAACGAGTTGGAACAATTTGTTGTGGAGTAATGCTTATTTTGCTGCTGTTGTTTTTTTTTTCTCTCTCCCCGCAGCTTAAAGAAAATCGCCAAAGAGCGGCCAACATACACAGAACTAATGGTGAGTTTTCCTTTTGTTTTCACTTTCTTCTGTTCATTTTTTACAGTCATATTATTGTTTATTGTCCACTTGTCACGGCTGTTATTACTCACTAGGGGGTAAATAAAGACTACCTTTGTGGAAAATAACCCTCCATTACACCTGACTACACAAGGATCCTAACAGATGACATTTCCGAGAAGATGTTCAAAAAGCTATGTATGCACAGATGAAAGTCAGCCAAACAAAGCTGAACGAACAAAAGACAACAAAACAAAACCACCCCAGACCAAAGCAGTTATCTGGCACATTGTGGCGGTCAGTTATGTCCCGCTGCACAATATAGACGGAAAACCTACAAAGAGACAAATTATAGCCACAAAAAAGAAAGAGAAAAAAAAAACACAAAAAAATGTCCAATTACACAATGCATTAAAAAAAATCCCCTGAGACATGAAAATGAACAGAGATGGGGTACTACAACATATAGAGATGCATTGATCTCAAAAATAGGAGACATACAATGACAACAGATTGACCACAGCTGTAGAAATACAAATCCGCAAAAAAAGAAAATCTACAAATTACCGGAGAGATCAACTGAACCAAAAAGAGTATCGAATGAAGGGCAACGAGTCACGCAAAGCCGCATCTAACAGAACACAGCAGAAGGTAAACTAAAACTAGGAAACTTCAGAAGAATTTAAGTTTTGTAAATGCAACCATTGCCTGAAATGCCAAAATACGTCAACTTTCTTCTATTAGTCGTGCAAGAAAGACAAAGCAGCTGAGTTATGTAAATAAATGCTGAATCACAGGTTGCCATTTTACGAGAACTTATGCCTCATATCAACAGTTGCTTTTTGAAGACTAAAATCTTTATAAACCCATTTCTTAAACCATGATTGGCAGAACCTTCTGGTTTTCTAACATGCAGTTTTTTTTGTGCTTTACGGGCATTTTTATGCAGGCCTGTGTCAGGTTAGAGAGGTCTTTCAATTCCAGTTTTAAAGGAATAACTTCAAGATAAGATGTGGGAGTGAATTGGAGCTTTGGTGGATGTATTCTGCTCCCTGGGTTGTTTTTAACCAAAAAAATAGGAGTCCCTTGTAATTGGATTGAAAGACAGAAAAATGTCTGCTTTTTGATGTAGAAATGAAAATATTTTCTA
Organism: Fundulus heteroclitus; assembly: GCF_011125445.2. Taxonomy (NCBI): domain Eukaryota; kingdom Metazoa; phylum Chordata; class Actinopteri; order Cyprinodontiformes; family Fundulidae; genus Fundulus; species Fundulus heteroclitus. The sequence goes on from NC_046370.1 coordinate 12,782,412, forward strand.
TGATAGAAAATCCTGCCCTGAGACTCTAAGCTGAGTTTTTTTGTGGTGATTTCACTGGGATTTCTGCTGGGAAGTGTGGCTGAGCGACGTGTGGCCCCCAAAAGCTAGAAAAGCTCAAGACTATTTTCTTTCTCATTTATTTTTTATTTTTTTTTATTTTTTTTGCAAATTGTGTAAACACTTTTAATGTGTCTTTATCAGAATTAATGACACTTTATTCCTGATCATGTTATATGATGGGGATTTTTGTTGTTGTTGGTGTTTATATATATGTTTTAAACAAACTGAATATCATGGCTAAAACAGAATTACATGAAGAAACATGCTGAGTTGTAAGAATTATGTTTTATAGTTGTTGTTTTTTTTTTTTTTGTTTTTTTGCACTGATAGCCGGAATAATCATACTAAAGAGATGACAAAACAACAAACATCTCCACCAGTCAGTGGACGAGAGGCGGGATACACCCTGAACAAGTCGTCAGTCCTTCAGACAAGCGAGAAAAGATGAAACGAGAACACAGAAAACAATTACAGCCCCTGTTTTGAGTCTTCAGCCTTCAACAATTATAGAAACAGGAACAAAACAATTATTACTGGGTTCTGTAACAAAATTGGACATCCAGACGGACGTGGCTTTAAGCGTGGCCACTAGAAGGCGCCAAAGCAGTACAGAAAGATGCTAAACTTCTATAAGATGCAGATTCATCCAAAACCTATTATGTAAAAGACCTAATATTTTAACAAGTAGATTCGACACAAAAAGGCCCAAACTGATGCCTGTAAGATGACAACCTCTGAGAAAACATAAATCCTCAGGAAAAAAAAAAGGATTTTAAAATCAAAACAATAAGATAAATGAAGAAATTATCATAAATTAGCAACTTTGGGGTAAAACAGCTTTGTAAGGTGAAATTTATCTGGAAAGACTTCCAATGACTCCTACTAGGTAAGACAGGCATTATTAAGTAAAGTTTAATCTTTCTGTCAAAATGAAAACAGAGTTACGAAAAATGACAAGCAGGAGCATCCTAAACAGTCACCCTGACATGACTCCTGATTTCCCCCCGACTAACCTGACCTCCGTCTCCTCCTCAGCAACATCCCTTCTTCACCTCCCACGAGGCCAAAGAAACCGACGTGGCTAGCTTTGTGAAAGTCATCCTGGGGGACTGAGCTCTACAGACGTGCACGGAGGGAGGAAAACCTAAAAACCCATCCTACAAAAAAAAAAAAAAAAAGCCCCCCCCCCCATTACCCGCAGGTCTCCCTCTCACCCCCACCCTCCTCCCCAGAGTCAGACAGACGAATACCAGAGGACGAAGCAGAACGAGGAGGCAGCCTCCGCGTGTGTCCTCTGTGAGGTGGTGGGAGGGGTGTGGGGGGGGTCTCGTCTATAATGTGGAATAATCCAAGGTGTCTGTATGCAAAAACCTCCCCCTGTGATCAGCTTAGCTCCCACCCAACCAACTACTCCCGTCATAATTAGCGAGCTGACCACGGCATCCACCATTGTGTTCAAACTCTTGTTTTCTTCACTGAAAAGCAGTGGAAGATGTGCAGATTGTATAAAAAAGAAAAGAAAAAAAAAGATGGATGATGTAACGCTTTCTGTGTATAATCTAAATGTCTGCCTACTCGAAGCAAAAGTCTCGCATAAGATTATTAACTGACTGCATGTACAGAATATATCTCTGGCAGCCACAGATGGCCAATGATGAGCAGCTGTAAAGCCTGGTTGTAGACTTCAGATCCCCTCCCCCCTAGTGGCCATTAATAGGTACTGCAGCGCGACTGCTTCCTCCACCCAATGACATATCTACACCTTTTAGGCTCTGTGGCTGCATGTCAGCGTGTGTGATTGCGTGCGTGAGCTGATGGATGCGTTGAACCTGGTGGAGGTAGAGCCAGAGTATTGTTCCTTTTGATTTGAAGTCACAGAGAAAGGTCGGCCGGTGTTCGGATGTAACCTTTGTTCAGCGTTTCAGGCCAGTGAGCTGCACCAAATTAATCGTAACGTTAAACTTTATCGATCGCTTTCACGACACCATCAGCTACTTCGTTTTGACTTCTAAAGGAAAAATAGAGAGACCCGCAAAGTTGGTCAGTACTTGTTGACAAGCAGCGGTATTTAAAAAGCAACAGAATAAAAACTGTATGATGTCCAAAAACTGATTGAAGAATACTTTTAGCTGCTTTTCTGTGCTTCTTAAGTTCAGAGTGTGAATATAAGGAACTTGCTTTTACCTAAATATTTCTTTGTTTTTGTTTTTTTTAGGCCAGGAAACACTTCTAGGTGCTCTGCGGAAAGATCACGGATCATTGCCTTAGCTGTCATATTCTTGATTTAATGTAATTTGAGCAGCAAATGCTTTCAGAAAAAAATTATTCCACTCTTCTTTTAGCTGAAAAAGACTGACATTGTCATATCTGGTTGAAGAAATCTTAAAATGAACATTAGCCATTAGATTTTGGGAAGCTACGACCTGCCAATACCACTTGAAGCAAATTAAAAAAAATTTTGCTTTAGTGTGTGTTTACAAGAACAAAAGTGGAAATAACTGGAAATCTGTTTTTCATTCATTTGGAGCATAGGTGACTTCGTTTTGGGTGTGAGAGGGAAGATATTGCCATAAAATGGGGTTTTACTTTCTTTACGCAGAAACGAAGTGATTAAAGTGTTGACGTTTTTTTTTATCTTCATCATCTTACATTGACAATGAATGCTGCTAACATGAGGTATATTCCCCAACTTAACCTAACGTTGACTCCAGTCAACATCTGATTTGCTAATGCAGGTCCTGATCTTTTGTAGAGTCACAGGAGAACTGAAACTGTCTGCACAATAATGCTCCAAACCATTAAAAACCTTTAAAGTCTGTAAAAGTCTGTGCTTTACCCGATGCGCGCTTAAGTGTCGTCATAAAATATAATTACGTCTTGCCAAACACAATGATTATCCACGAGCTGCATATTTAATGTAGACGGTCCTGGAAAGGAACAGATCGAACTCTTTTTTTAACCAGGAAACTGTAAACCTTTATCAAACGTCACTCTGTTGGGCCATTTGTGGGTGCTTAATTGTTTTTTTGCACCTTTTCCTTTGAGTTTAAGGTAACTTCTTAAGGGACAAACGCCTTCTCCTGCTGGACAGTGGCCAAAAATGTGTTCTAAATTTCAATTTAATCTCGCTCTTTAGAGCTCCGCTCATAAATGTCGTCTCTTTATACATCTTCGTGGTTTTTCCAGTCCGGATCTTCGTGTTCAAGGTTATTTGGCATGTCGGTTTGAGCAAAGTGAGACCAAATAAATAAAGATTTTGCAATGATGGCGGAGAATGGCCATAAAAAGTTCTGAATATCCCTTTAATGGAACAGTGTTAAAACTTTTTCATTTCCTCACCGTTTACCTGTAGCAGTAAGCGGTGAGCCTTCAGGTTGATTTGTTGCAGCTCACGGTCTCGGTGATGCTGGATGCCGGCGCAGACCTCCACATGCTTTTATTTGCAGTGTGCGTTTTTGTGTTGCAGGAGAACACTCTCCCATTATCCTCCTTGTTTTCTGTACTGAGCCAATCGCAACCCTCTCCACTCCATGGTCAACATAAAAGGAACTGGACATTGTTGCTAGCATTGTTGCTGTTGTTGTTAATATTATATTAATGTTATTATAGGTCCAACCCCCCCCCCACCCTTTATGCACACCTCCCAATCCACCTTACACACATTAACTGCAGTTATTCTTATTTATTACAACTGCTGTGTCCTTTTGAAGACTTGAGCGATCCACTAGAGACTTTTTTTCTCGCTTTCCTCTGCGGGCTGCGTGTTTTTTGTCGTGTTTTTTTTTTTTTTATTTAATTTTTTTCTCGGCTCAAACAGGTAAATGCTTTTAAAATGTAACTCTTATGCCTTCTATGTGCCTCTATAATGAAGAAAAACAGCAAAGTTTAATTAAAATAAGGACGATGCAGGGTTGGGCTCCCTCCCTCTTCACACACTGCATGGCATCATATTCCCCCTCCCTGCTGGCTTCGAGGACTTTGTGTTTTTGTTTTTTTGTTTTTTTTTGTGATGTTGCTCTTGCTGTAGCTCGAGGGTGTTTGTATTTGTGCCTGTTGTTGCCTTGGTGGCTTCTGAGGGTTAGAAGGTTTGAAGATGGTGAGGGAAATTCTAATGATACTCTCGCCTTACCTTTTAATCTTAAGCTCTGTTTATTTTCCGTCACCTTTTGTTGAGTTTGTCTCATTTTGGAGCTCAATCTGGGATCTAATGATGTGAGTTTATGCACTGTCGAGATGCTAATTCTTTGGACTTCAGAAGCAACTTTCTACCCTCAGCCCACGTCAGTCTCTCGTTTTGCCTTGAGATTTCCTGTGTTGTTGCGGATTAAAATCCTCCCTCCTTTCACCCCATAACCTGATCCCAGCTTGGCTCGTGTCCCACGACCTTTAGCTCAGAGAACTCCTGGAAGTGTTGAAGTCCTCGAACACACGGTCGCCCTCCTCTGTTTGTTCCGGCTACAAAGCGTCGGCGGCAGTCGTGGCAGCGCCTGCTGAACGGCGAGTGTGTTTTTTTTTTTTTTTGTGTGTGTTTTTACTGCGGCCAATCGGGATGAATCGAACCGTTTGTGGGGCAGCACACCAAGGGCTCCGTCATTATTACATTTCCGTGACAAAATTATCTAAATTCAAGGATCCTTTTTGTCAAGTTGTAAAGATTTTCACAAATTTTCTAAATATGACCAAAGAGGAGTAACCCAGGATCCTATTGTTCATATCTTCATGTGTTTGCGATGTTTGTGGGTGTCTTAAGTGCCTAACAATGCTTATTTTTTTTTATTTATTTTTTTTGTGGTCACACATACACACCTAAACTCTCCTCTGTGTTCAGGCATAACACCTAAACACTATTTTGGTCCTACAGTTGCTCTGCTGGACCCGGTGACACTGCATGTTTCCGTGATGTTTTGCACTGTACTAAGGAGCCACAATCACAGCGTGTACGGAAAGTCGGCATTCAGTCATTGAAGAGTTGCTGTGTGTAGACGGTGGGATTTAAAGCTGCGTAGAGAGCTGAAAATGTTTAAAGTTTGCAAAAGAATCGGCTAGTTAAATTCCTCAGGAACAACCTTCCTTCACATTTTTAATCTTATATGATTCAAAACTCAGTTACGCCACCAGATGTCAGAATCTTCACATTGTGATTTCAGAGTTGAAGTGAATAGAATGTTATTATAAACTGCTTTTAATTCTATAGTTTAAAGTAGGTCAGTCATTTAAATATGAGCATTCTTACAGAAAATAATAATTTGATATAGTTTTGTGCTCATAAGGCTTCCTGTCTTGAATACTTGGCCTATCAAGGTAATTTGAGGTTAAAATTAAATAGTTTTAAAGGTTCTATGTATAAAATTTAGGAATGTCTATACTGGACATGTCAAAAAACTCAGTCTTTTTCCTAAGTTATTGAGTTTTAATTCATCTATGTTAATTAAAAGCAACTGTTCTTATTTTAAGATGATTCTATACCAGGGCTCAGTGCCTTCTGAATTTAGTAAGCCATGAGTCCTGAGCTCCAACTAAAAAAATTAATCAAAAGTTACAACAACCTCTGCAACCTTCAGAAAGATTGTCAAAGACAACTCAGTTCTGAGTTGATTTTATTTTTGTTAAATGTAATAATTTCACTTGGAATATTTTATTAGAATAAAGAAAAATAGGCACATCATGCCTCATTTTCAGCAGATTTTTAATATTGAATGAAATGGCTGCTTCCAAAAGTTATTCCAAGACCGCATCATCTTCTCATCCAGTGGCTCACAAAACCGAATTAGAATCCGCTTTAGTTGCCAAGTTGGTTCATATAACAAGGGATATGACTTTGGTTTTGCTTTGCTCTCTATTAAGACATTTTAGTGCAGATAGACATAAAAAAGTAGAATTGGAAGATTTTTCTTGTAAATTTGCATACAGGTTTCTAAAAAAACAAACATGTAAAGCACTGTAGGCGTCACTTACCTCAGTTGATAAAATACCTGTCTTGTATTTGCCCAAAAACATCTTAATACTCTCAGAGACTTTTGCAAAAAAAAATATTATATGGACTGAAAAAAAAAACAGAATTGGGACTTTTTGGAAGGCCTCATTTCATCTAAACTAATTTCAGAAAAAGAAATGCTGAAAAACAAAAAATGGTGGTCGGAGCGTGACGTCAGGGGCCGCTTTGCTGCTTTGAATGACTTGGAATAATTGATGGATCATGGATTTTAATCTCCAGCCATTAGTCTGTGACATTAAACTTAGATACACTTAGACTATGCAGGAGGAAAATGTTCAAGCACACCAGCAAGTTCACCTCTGAGTTTCTAGAAAAAAAAAAAAACTGTTTAAGGTTTCGGAGTGGCCTAGTCAATGTTAGGTTTTAAATCATTGGTTTCTATACCATGACCTTAACTGCCCGTTCATGATAAAAAAAACTGTCAGATGTAGCTGAGTCGAAACAATTTTTCAAAGAAGAGTGAGTAAAAATTCTTCAGCAATGATGTAAAGGACTGATTGGATAAATTTTTAGGTTTAGAGGAGTCTCCTGTGACAAAAAAGGCCAAAACAGAAGACGTCTGTAAGGGGCTTTATCACAGCACTTCCCATTGCCTAATTACTTAAAAGAACGGAGCAGTGTAATTCTGTTGTTTGATACCTAACGTCAAATAGAAAAAAAAGCACAAAAAAAATAGCCGTCCCCATTGACTTTATTGGTCAAAACATCGTCAAGCCCACTACAGAGGGGCTAAAGAGCCACATGCTGCTCTGGTGCCACAGGTTGCAGAGACCCCACGTTCTAGAATAAATGTTTTTATTCCAACCTATTTCCTAACGTTTACACACTGCAACTTCAATATTGTTGTCGTTCTGGACAAAATGTAAAAATTTTACCTCATCTTGGTTTTTTCCGTGGAGCTTTCGCTTTTTGATTTTCCCAAAGTTTTTTTTTTTTTGGGTTTAGATGTTTCATATCTGACAACAAACTACTTCTTCCTTTTTCCTTTTAGCAAAAAAAGAAAAGTTTTTCCTGTCAGCAAGAAAAGGAAAAAGAAAAAAAAAACTATACAAAAATAGTCACGTTATGTAGAAATAGTGGTCAGATGGGCACAGCTGTGTCGAGCAGGAGGAATTCTGTAAAGAATTGTAAAGAGATTTGTGTTTTTTGGTAAAGCGCTTTTGCTGGAGGCGGTGAGGTAGAAAAAACAAGCCTCGTCATCGCTGGAGGCCACCTTAAAGTAGAAGTCCTCACCCCCCCCCCCCTTTGAACACTTGTGGGATCAGCTTGGGCTTGCCGCGTTTGCCACGGTCGCCAACACGACCACGTTCTGCTGACTGGCGACAAAAGGCTGGTTGAATGATGGGATTCCCTCCCACAGCATTGTGTGAACCAAGATGGTGACTGGCAGAAAGGATGAGGTCGTCTCGCACAATAGGTCTCGTTTCTTCTAACGTTAATCATCCAATCAGATTAATACTAATAATAATTTTTAATGGCACAAACATCTTCATCGCTACTGCTTAACCCACAAATCCATTTTCCCTACAATGGTGTCACCACTTGGAAAGAGAAATCCGGGTTCACTGCTGTAAGATTTATCGTAAAGAAGCATTGTAGCAGCAGAGATATAATGGACCAAGCACAAATCTCCTTACTTTTCTTGCTACGTATATATTACGCTGTACTGGTTAAGCTCAGATATTTTGAAGCCTGCTCTCTCTCTCTCTCTCTCTCTCTGCTTATGACACTTCCAGCCACAGTTTAACCTACGGAGAGTTTTTAGAGGAAAATCCTGTCTTACACCACATCATATCTTCCTGCTTTTATGTCCGTCCCAGTCCGGTAAATTGTTTAAAGGGGCAGAGCTGCCTGCATCTTCCCGTCTTTGGAGAAAATGGCAAAAACGTCGGCATAGCCTCGAAAAATCTGCAGCGTCCTTCTTTTGTCGTCTTTTGTCTTTCCTGTGAGCGTTCGTGTCTGTCTGCGTGCCTGTAGGAAGTCTATTTCCATCCTGGCATCACCTGCCAGGCGACCTTTGCTCGCCGGGGTCAAGGCGTCCGCGTGGGAAACATCCCATGATAACCTGACTCCATCCCAGCAGCAGGCACGTATGCGTGGATGATGCAGCTTTTTGCCCGTAACCGTTTTATTTATTTTGCCGTTGAAGGTCATAAAGAGATGTGAGGCTCGGGGAGAATTGGAGGAATTTTTATTTTTATTTTTTACCTTCCACCCATTCAAAGTTTATCTAAAGAATTATCAGAAAGCCTGCGGATGAGGGAAACTTTAAACCATTTACAGACTTTTTTTTTTTTTATGTTTTTTTTTTTTTTTTAAGGATCATTTCAGGTGTAAATCTGTCGTTTGTGCGTGCGCACATTTGTCATGCTGCGACATGACTTGTGACCCCGTGGAGCTTTCTGTTGGTAAACTGCTGGTACACACAGCTGTATGTGACTTCTGATGTTGCGGTGTTGTGCTCTTTAATCCGGGATCGGGAGGGAAGTAAATCCAGGGATGCCACTGTGCGTGGAAGAGGCTCTTTTTGTTGCTGTCGGGCGGGCTTGGGGAGGGTTACTTTGGGTTTACAGCTCCATGGGAAGTGAAGTTCTCAGTATATTTCCACGTCTCTTAAGCCTCCGCTAAAGACTGATGACTGTTCACCTAGAGCTCAATGAATTTCTATAAATAATTTAGATTGCTCAAAATGATTGTGTGCAATTGTAATGATGGAAATTCAATAAAAAAAGAGGTATTTTTACACAATATGTTCTGCATCTGTTTCTTGTGTTTTGTATCATGTTGCTGTAGGAGCTAATGCAAACAAAACGTGATGCCAACTGTTTATGATTTAATTCCCCTTTAACCAAAAAACCCCAGCATTTCAAGAAAGCTGATGCTATATTTCATATGGTGCTGTTTTTTTTTTTTTTTCAAACATACACTGCAAAAAGAGTACTAAAAATAAGTAAAATTGTCTTGAAATGAATGTAATTGCTCTTGATTTGAGCAGGTAAATGAGATTATTTGCCAATGGAACGAGTATTTCTAGCCCTAAAATAAGATAATTAGATATACTGCACTTGAAATAAGATGATGGAGATGAATTTTTCCCATTTTAAGTGCAAAAATCTCATTCCATTGGCAAATAATCTAATTTACCTGCTCAAATCAAGGGCAAATACATTCATTTCAAGAAAATTTTACTTATTTTTAGTTCTATTTTTGCAGTGTACATCTTGGAATTGATTCCTATGGACAATACTTTTGTTCAAAATTTTTTATAGAGATTTTAGCCTGGCCTGGTTGTTTTCAAGAATAAAAAAAAAAAATCCGAACTTCTGTCTGGCAACGGAAAATTAGATAATGTGTTGACATGTAGAACACAACCTGTTGATAATGGCCAAAGCTCCTTTACTTCACCTCTTGGTATTGTCCCTGAGCATTTTCAATACCCATCATGCGTACATGCAAACTCTCCTAGGGGCAATTTAGAGGCTCAAATTAACAAAATGTGTGTGACAATGATAGGAAGTTGGAGTTTCCAGACATGACCCACTCATGCACAAGGAGAACATAGAAACTGTAGGCCAGCATTCAAACCCACAATGTCCTTGCTGCAAAGTAACAGTGCTAAGCGCTGAATCACTGTGCAGCCCGACATGTAAAATGCTTTAACATTTTTCCCACCATTCTCCTGCCTTATATCTTTGTACCTATGCCTATTTAGTCCCTCTGCAAACTATGGCTTCTGCTAAGGGAACAAATGAACAGATGTCAGAGAAATCCTGCTAGACCAGCTGAACTTTATTTCATGTTTTGTCGTTCTCACTGTAATTACGTAATTGGTGTGAACTCAAGAAGACTGAATGCTGAAATGGAACCAAAACGTGACGCAATAATTCAGGGTTTGCACACTTATGCAACCAGGCTATTTAAACTCTTTTGTCGTTTTATGTTTTTCTTATCAAATATTTGTTTTTCAGTTAAAGGTTAAACTCTGAAAAGGATTTATTCTGGTCTCAAATCTCAGGATTTTTAATATGACTCTGATTTTGATGAGCCTTACATGAACCTTACATTACTTTTAGTTTTTCTGTATTGTTTCAAACTGTCGCTATTTGTGAGTTCAGACAGTGAATACACACGACATGCCATGTCGTGTGTATTCAGCTCTAAGGTGTGGTTTTCTGAGCTTCATAAATGAGGGAGTTGTGCAACGGTGGCATAAAGAGAAAACGGAAGTTTGGGTGTCAGAGGATCTGGGAGAAAACATAAGAGTTTAAATTGCTAACTGACAATTGTCCAAAGAAAGGAGAATGGCAAACATCTCCCTGAGATCCTTTGGCCTAATTCACAAAAACGGTGAAGAACTTCCCTCCAGTCTGAAAAAAAAAAGCAAACTGTCACAGGTTCTGACTTTCTATGAATGCAGGATGGAGTTTTCCAAACTCGGGGTTGAACTTTGCTCACAGATCTCTGAGAGATGGTCGTTGGGGGAAGGAAGGAAGATGCAGCGAGAAGCCAAAAATACCCACATTAAAGTCCAGGAGGGTGGATGTGCGTCAGATCAGACTGTAAGCAGGAGCAGGTGGTGTGAGAAACCAAGAGTTGCAGGTTGTTACTTTGTTGTGCTGAACTTCTGATGGCTTTGTTTTCCGTCGCTCAGCCCTCATCTCGCTTACTGTTTGTAGGAGTCTGCAGCCGATTCTGTTATTATTTGCCTTTTCTTTTGCACGCGACATCCTCATACTGTACGAGTTCAACAGGTCCATTTCCCAGATCTGAAACTGGCTTCGACCTGCTTTTGGAGCGCTGCGCTACGTGACTCTCTGCCGAGCAAAACAAGATGCCATGAGGGCAACAGCGTAATGACAGACGGCAGAATCTGATATAGAGATATGGAGTTCAGAAAATGTTTGTGCTTCAGTTAGGGCTGGGCGATATGGATTAAAAAATAAATCTCAGATTTTATCATACCAAATCCGATTAATCGATTTTTTTTTCCTCCTTTTTGTTTCCTAAAAAGAAATTAAAGAAATTATTTTAAAACCTTGCTTTTTATGTTAAGCATTTCATCAGGGAGTTGACCTGAATTCAAAGTGCAACTAAAAACAAGCTGTGAAACATGCAAAACAAGATGGCAGCCGTGCCATTATAAACAATGAAAATATAACATTTGCTGCTAGTGGTATTACACATTGAGCTAAGAACAGGCTTCGCTGCACTTGTGAACTTCAAACTAAGTTAAAAAAAAGTAAATAAGTAAATGAAGTACCTCGTATTATGGTAAAAAAAAGTTTCCACTTAATAATATTTTGACAATAATTTTGCCTAAACATATATTCAGCATCACATGCTGTTCTCTTCATGGAAACCCAATGAGTGTATTGGCAAAATAAAATCCAGATTTTCAAAAAATTAAATCTTAAAGAATTGTAAATTCGAATTAATCGATTAAATCGGTTTATCGCCCAGCCCTAGCTTCAGTGCCAACTAATGCTGAAATTAGAATATAAACCAGAGATCCTCTGAACTTTAATTTTCACATAGGAAAGAATGAGGAGAGAGGGAAAACAGAATGACGGGAGGATATGAATGAAAATAAAACAAAATGGAGAGTAAAAATGTAGAAAGTATGTTGAAAATCAATAGAAAGTAAGTTGGAAAAATGACAAACTGCATTAAACAGGAGAAAAGCAAGGACAAGACAAAGAAAATAGGAACACGAAGGAGAATGAGAGAATAAAGCAAAAATGAAAACATTTAAAGTAAAAAGGTAAAATAAAGAGAGACAACAGTAGTAACATCAGAAAACAGTTTGAGGAGAAAATGAAGGAGAGAAAAACACATAAATTTCAGGTGGGAATAGAGAATAACAGCAATTATGTTAGTAAAAAATCTAAAACGCAATGACAAGAAACTGTTGAAAATTAACAAATAAAACAAACACCATAAGAAAGCTGAACAAAGGTGGAAACAATCCAGTTATGAAAAAAGAAAAAGAACCGATAAAGAAAAAATTATATAACAAAACACCTATGAAAACACTAGGTTTTATGAATTAAATAATGGAATTTTTGGGGGAAGATCAATATTAATTTATTGATAAACTAAGAAAAAAAGACTTTAGAACAGACAAAAACACATTTTTACTGATTTCAGGAGTCTGAAGCTTAAAGAAACAAACAAAAAACTGACAAAAACGAATTTTGTTATTTTTTGAAAATCCAAACAATTTAAATTCAGAATTAAGCACTCTTCTGAAAAGTATTTCCATGCGCTCAGTACATGTCGGGGCTCCTTTTGCATGAATTACTGCATAAAAGTGGCATGAAGGCAGTCAGCCTGTGGATCTGCTGAAGTGTAATGAAGGTTTGATGGTTTGATAGCGGCCCTCCAATTATCTGCATAGTTGGGTCTGGTGTCCATCTTCCTCTTCAAACCTGCCTGACCTACACCCCACTGATTCTCCATGAGGTTTTATAAAGCGGCTAACCCTTCTTGTGGAGGGCTGTCTTCTGGACATCTGACTCAGACCAAGAGACCATTTAGAGGCTCAGGAAACCTTTGCAGGTGTTTTGAGTTAATTAGCTGATTAAGGTGTGACACCTTGACTTTCCAAAAACTGACTTTGCCTCATTATTTTAAGTTACTCCCCCAACAATGGCAATTTTTTGCAGAACAACTTTGCACTATGTAACTCATTAGAAAGTAAAAATATTTAAAAATACTTTTCATAATTGGTTTAGACAAACTGATGGGTAGTTTTTAAACGTGTCTCAGTTTAAATTGGTAAAATTGCTAAGAAAACATTCAAGATTTTGTTTTTTGTGTTTCCAAAATTAGAATTATAGCTTCATAAAACCCAAATGGTGTTTTTAAATAAGCTATCTTGTCCAGTTGAGTTCTGATCCCTGTAATAACATAGGATTACCTAAAAATCATATGTCTGCGGGCATATGTGGTACACAAGACAGCTTTTTATTTCATAATGGCTGTAAAGTTGCAGCTTCTTTAACTTTCTCCCTGACCCATCTGCTGGGTTCCTCGGTCTTCGTGATGCTTATTTTCTAACAAACCAACTGGACTGTCCTGCGTTTACATTTTACACAGGTGAACTCTGCTAACTAGTGCTTAAGGTAATGGGTTACTGCAGATTTTATTTAGGGGAATCGCAGTAAAGGGGAGTTGATATAAATGTAATGAGTTGTTGCTAACATTGAGTTCAGCTAAAAACCACTGACTCCGGGTGTACGTCTTCCAAACTGCTCAGACGGATGATTTAAGGGTCTTTATCAAACAAGAGCATGACATTCCTCGCTTGCAAGCCTGCCATCCTGCTGGTGCCCTGCTTTGAATTTCCGTCTATAAGCGACCGGCTTTTCCATACCGACAGCTGATGATGTAATGGAAACTCTTCTGAGCAGTGCACTTAAAAACTGAAGAATGATTTATAATGAAAGGCAGCTCCGCCACTCTGTACTGCTTTCTTCTGAGGAGGGGATGTGAGGTTCAGGCTCAGAGCTGGATGTGGGGGGAAAAGAATTATGCCTCTGTGTGACAATAAGCAGCCATTCCATCCAGCCAGGCCCAGCCTGCAGAGATGAGGGATTATTTTACCTCTGCGGCTTCTAAAAGCAACTGTAACTCCGTCACATCTCACCTGACCCTTTGTTTCACCTCTACAGCAAACGGCAGTCAGCTCAGGCCTCAAGCTCTGCAGCCTGACATGCAGATGGATGGACTTTCTCTCCTCATAATGGGGGAAAATCTGTTATATAAGAGAAAAGCTGCACTGTCTTTGTAAATCTCCAAAGTGGGGCCAATAAATCGGCCATGCCAAGAGGTGCAAATAAAATATAGGGTTCATAAGAAGGAAGTTCTGGATTTATTCCAGCAAAGGGTCATGGTTTTGATGGAGAAGTTTGGAGATGGAGCAGCTCGTGCACCTGTGACAGCACAGCTTTCTGGGTAAGAGGAAAAAAAACAGGATCTAAAACTTTAAACAACATCCTGCTAACAACGTCCCCCTCTCCCCATCCCATTTGTTTATGCTGCTTTTCCTGCTCCGTTCTGCAGAAACAGGACAGATGAATCAGACTGGGGTGGAAATGGGGGGGGGGGGGGGACATCCTCCTCATCTGCATTCAAATATCCCCATTCAGTCCCCTCTCTGCTCAACAACAGCTAATCAGATCCTGATGGACTGAATGAAAGCATAACAACTAATCGCCCGCTTCCTTTCATCTTCAAATATAGCTGCAGACAGTGACACCTCTTCTCGTATCCTGAACTTTCTTCCTATCAGGAAGTTTGGAAATAGAGGGAAATTTCCCTGCAACAAAACCCCAAAATATTGTTGGGAATCGCCCATGTGCTCACGTCTTTTAAATTGAATTAATCACTTCGCAGATTGTCCTTTTTGTTCATATTTGGCCTTTATCCTGCCATTATTTGTTGTTAATTCTGAGCAACACTTAATTTTTTTTCTTTCATCTTGCTTCCTGAAATCTGATGATGGTGCACCAATATTTCTGTAGAATACAAATTCAGCAGGTTACCAACATCTAAAAAGCTGCTTAAACATAATTGTATATATTCACATAAGCATTGTTTAGAAAATGGTAATCAGCCTACAAACTGAACAATTTAAAAATGCTAAATATTCCTCACAGTCTGTATTGCTGTATTGAGTACTTTCTAATCTGTGTGCCTCATGTGCCCCCATTCATTTTGTGCATTTGAGACTTTTTTTCTGTATTATTGAATACTTATAAATTAATTTACATTTCAAGTAATGAAATAAGAATCATTTCAAGTATTATTTCTGGACGGCTTGATGATAGTCTCTCTCTGTTAAAATAAATCTAAAACACCAATTCCAGATCACTGATTTTGTTGCAAAGAAGTAAACTTAAAAAAAAAAAAGTTTAGCTGGAGATCAAATACCTCCTGTTCTAATTATTGTGACAGTGTTTTAAAGTATTTAGCAGATCTGTAAAATATCAACAAAAGCTTGCCGTTGCTTTACAAATGTGGTCTCGCCACACTATCAGAGGGGCACGTTTTTCTCGCAGTCCACAGAGGAAGTGACTACCAAAGAGGAAGTGACTGTGAACGGAAGAAGAAGTGTTAAAGTTACGAGCCAGGCGGGAGGGTCGCATTCAGGAAGCATCTTGTGCACAACAAAATGCTTCCTGCTCCGCTCTCCGACACCACAAGACAGCCAGAAAGAGGGTGTTTGACTAAGCTTGGATGGAAACGGCGAGCTGAAGCCTGCTGAGCCTCATGGCTGAAAACAGGTGGAAAAAATCAGATGCTTGCATGAAAACTCTGTCTCTCCATCAAAGATATAGATGCAATCAAACACCAAAGTGGGAAAATGTATTCTTTCTTTCATCAGTTGTATTCCTTCACAAACAAAGGCACCCACCGAGGGCCCGCTCCTGACACACAAAGTGGAAAGCATTTTAAACTTAAAAGAATTCCAGATTATCATGAAATGACTGCAAAAAAGTGTGATGCAACAGCCGACTAAAGCCGAATTCCTGGCTGAATGCCTGCCGCAGGGATGAGCACCTCTGGACCTGAACCCGACAGTGATCTGATGAGGCTCATCAAAATCAGAATAATCAGAGGTGGAACTTTTAATCCCTAAATCTGCACAAACCCTTCTCTCTGCTGCCGTTGGTTCTCTGGTTCATTACTGAATAAGCTTTTATGGATGAAATGGTCAACATGTATAATGGCAATAAGTAGCTACTGATTGGTCCAGTTTTAAGATCAACCTTTGGGAGCATGTCCTCCTAAATGTCACATTTTGCTTTGCCTTAGAAAACATGTGTTTGTGCACAACAACGTTGTCAATTTAATTTTATGCCACATGGATTGCTTTATCCCTGTGATGGACAGGCGACCTGTCCAAGGTGTACCTTGCCCAATGACTGCTGGAGTCCAGCCCCAAAGGAAAAGTTGATCACAATCATTGTTTCTCAAAGGAAGTCCAAACCAATTTGGTTACCTCTTTGACTAAAGCGCCACCTCAAAAGACCAATCTGTGGTGAAACCACCAGTGTTCACCTGGTATGTTTCAACGTGTCACTTTCTCTCATCCTGACCACAGCCCTGCTTAACCACCACACCCCGACACTCCACTGCATGCTCGTCTCCACACATAGCCGTGCCCCTCGGTCTCTCTTGACACCGCCCACTTTGGTGGTATTTTAAAAATGTTTTTATAGGGGCTAGTTATGCTTTTACATCGGGGTGAAGTTTTTGATAAAAAGTTCCACTAAAGTACATTCCAAGATTTCCAAGCACCACTCTCTTGACAGACATTTTTAATAATATTAGCACCGCAGGACTTTGGTATACTTAGTTTGTGTTTCGTCTGCAAACACAACAAACATGCATGAATGGTTGATGGATATATTTGAAATATATTTTAAAAGAAATGGACATTTTGAATTATGAATTTGGAAAAATAACCAGAAGGGTCCCTAGAACTAAAATATATATATAATGGCAAAGCGGTGAGTTTACCAATCCTGATTTAAAATGTCCAAAATGATAATATAATATCCTATGAAACTTGCTGAATTCTGCAGTAAAAAATGAGAGAAATTCACCTCTGATGATTTGCATTTTCGGATAACCAATATTATTCAACCTCCTTCTGTTAACATGTTGCTAGGATGTTTTAATGTACAAAACACAAAGAAATATGCAATATTTGGCTTGTGTTGCCTAATGTTTTTTTTCTAGGTAGTGGGCAATGTCATTTTGGGTTGTGGGTTTTTACAAACTTCTGTGTTTTGATTTTTCTCATCTAGTCATCTGTTCCATATTGAGTTAATCAGACTAACTTGTCTGTTGTTCACCTTATCACCCTTCCCTGTACTGACCCTCGTTTGTTTGCAGGCTTTGTCAGATCCATCTGTGGTCTTCCCTATGCCTAGCAGTTCATTCTTTTTGTGGATCCCTTTATGCCAGTGCCTGCTTTTGTAAAAAACAAACAAACAAAAAACTCATCAAATATCCATCTACCTGGATCCCATCTTTTTTTTTTTTTTTTGTACTGAATTTGGGGTTTGAATTCACAGCAACGCAGTAACATTCTTACTCCACAAAGCTACAGTCTTTACCAGCTGCTGTTAAGTATAGGTCCTCATTAGAAATCATAAGAACGTGTGGAAACACTGTCTCGTCCTTGGAAGTACTTTCTCAGTTTCACCGCAAAACCCAATTCACACAATGTTGCATGCCCTTTTATTTAGCTGCATAAGCAACCACACAGTCTGATGTGGTGTGAAAGTCCCAGACAAAACTAAGTCACATGTCCCACTTAAGAGAGTATTCAAGTTTTCATATCAGCCCTCAGGTGGGGAAAAAAAAACGTGTCCAAAGACATTTTCATAAAGATTGTGTGGTTACTCTAATTGGGCTATATTTAACAAAAAGTTATAAAAGCTTTATCAGAATTTCAAGAGTCTGTCACTTTGTTTAAGTAAGCTCCCTTTTATAAAAATAAATTTGATCAAAATGGGATTTTTGAAAACTTTGTTTGATTTTAGCAAGCATTTGGTCTTACAGCCATCTTTATCTTAGAAACTAACCCTGAATGCCCCCCTAAACATGTTTAGGCCTGTCCATTTGCACCTAAGCTGTTGATGCCCCTGTTATGCCTACGTGATGTGCCCCATTGCCAAGCAGATGCCCCACCCTGACAAAAAGTCACATCCCCTTTATCCAGCCTGCTAACTTTTGTCTGGGTCTTTGGCAATCGCAAGCTCAGCTGTTCTCTGCTGTCTTCTGGCTGTCCTGCCTCTATCAATAAAAAAAAAAGAAGGTCTAACACATGCCCTGTCCAGCCACTGTTACCCCACCTCTCTTGTCAACAGCAATTTCTTCATATGTATGTAAATATCAGGCAGTTAGCTGGATGCTAGAGCTGCCTGAAATCACAGCTAGAGTAATGTGAGAGTTCACATTACGGTATAGTGTGCTCTTATTGCACTGAATCCTGCAGATGATTGAAGTGTGGCAAAAGGTGTCATCAAAACAGTGAGAGGGCAATAAACTCTCCAGCCGGTGTGAGCTAAAGACCAGAAACAATCAGAAAAAAACACAAGTAAGAGCAAACCCGTGATTATCCTGGAATGAGTATAGTCGGACTATTTTTGAAAAATACAATTGGCCAAAGCTAGTTCCAGCTAAAACAGCAGATTTTGGACAAAGTTTCAGTCAATCAGAAACAACTCTGTTGTTTCCCCCTCCCACAGACTCAGGTTGTTGTCTTGTGGCCAATACCTGAACCTTGCCTGCAAGCTGAATTCTCGCGGTATTTGTGCGTTCACAAACACACGAGAAGCCATCTTGTCCCACACCCTCTTGAAATGTACGAAAACCGACACAAAACGGGTCGGCCAGTCACGTTGCAGTATTATGGTTTAAGACCATAATTCATGCAGAGCCCACAGGAGAGCCAAAATAAACACGGCAGCGCAGGAGGATGCATGCGTAGCTCTCACATCTGTTTTCCCAGAATCAGAGTGTCACTATCCTAATAAACGCACCTTAACCAGCGTAACTTGTTGTGGTTTCTCATGGAGCCTTCTGCTTACAGCCTTTTCATTTGATACTATGATTGGCTAAAACCGACCTTTGGTTCGTTCAATCAGCTCAGAATTTTCTTTATTACAAATCAAGAAAACATTTGTAAAAGAGGCTTGCACCTCAGACTACTCCAGATATCTTTAAGCAATCGTTTTTTTCATCCATTGTTAGAAGAAATGCGCAGCTACCTAAAAGGCTGTGATATTTATTCCATGGATCTAATTGTGGACAATGGAGACATGACTGACATCAAATCTTAAAAACTAAACAAATGTAGCTTGTGTTTTGTTTAAAATCATTTTAGAGTTATTAACATTTTCCGGGTGCAACCCCAACGCCTCCAGTTACATTTAAAGTTGGAAGCAAACCATGATACAAACAAGTGTGCTCGTGTGCTTTTAGGACAGAAAGCCATTCTAGAAACATTCAGCTGTAAAGTTTTCTTATTTACAACACAAAAAGTTTTTTTTGTTTTTTTTTTAATGGCTATTAGGCTCATAGAGCTTTAGATGGCTGTTTTGTTTAGTCCCATGGCATCTGTTAGCTGAAAACAGACATCTGCTGGGGAAGCTTCTTAACTATTTATCATGCTCCCATTGGGGCTTTTTCCCAGTTTTAGACCTCAAAACACAACTTAATTAGCTAAGCTGTTGCTTAGATATTAAATGTTAATGTTAGAATTTGTAAATTTGGTATGCCAATGGCCTAAATAAATGTAGGATAATTATAAAATAACAGCTTTAAAATTGCCTTTGACTGTTCTAGTTAAACTGTTCTACTGTTTTTAATGTTCTTTTTTGTTACTACATTCTATCCCTACTTGCTTTTATTCTATTTTCTATCTACATTTTATTATTTTGGTATATCTTAATCATGTAAAGCACTTTGTATTGTCTTGTACTGAATTGTGCTATATAAATAAATTTGCCTTGCCTTGCCTTTAACGGGATTTTAAAATGGTTGTAAAGTTCAGCTGTATTTCTCTAATTAGTGGATGAATTTGTCTATGTTCAAGAGTTGTTGTTTTTTATATAAAATGACCCATGTGCTGTGGTTTCTGGTAAACATCGGCTGACCATGCTGACCTTCACACAGGCGATCCAGCACGTGTTACAAACCTGATACAGTACTCTGCGCTGCCCTTAAGGGGCTGCTTCCAGGCTCTGGACTTTCAGGGTCACCAGTTTAGGAACCGAGGATTAGATTGACAGTCCAACAATGCCACTGCACCAGAAACTCTACCCAGTAACAACAAGTCTCTGTGTTTAAGATGACAACATGAAGGTGTCTCTCAATGTCCCGCTGGAGAGTACGTGCCCAGTGCCACTGTGGGCTAATGGCCTGAACAAACCCCCATTAGCTTTAAAAAGTAAAGAACGTAAAGATCTAGGCTGGCATCCCCTGTGAGGGGGATATCCTATGCGTCTCACTGTGAGGGCATGACAACATAGGGGACCCAGATGCATTGATGGGGTGTGGGATACCACAGACTGTTCAAATTGTTTATGTTAAAAAAAACTGAGTGCAAGAAAGTTCAAAGGAAGTACTCTTACATCAATGTACTGATAACAAAGGTAAAAAGAATGTCTAAAAGAGAAAACCAGCTACAATAAAGCACATTCATGATTTACAGTAACATCAGTATAGGTGAAAACTGTTATTAACAATTTGATGACATGTCTGACATGTTTCTAGTTAAATATATCACAAAGATGCAGAACAACTGGTTCTATTTCAGCTTTGCTCTCACAGTTCCCTTCTTCTTAACACCAGGTTTTCAAAAGGTAGAGCGAACCAGTCAGTTTTACAGGGGAAAAAAATTAACAAGTGACGCTGAAGGACCAATTGTTGGCTCTGTGCCGTCATCAAAACACAATACTTGATACAAATTAACAAAACGTAATGCACTTTAAAAATTCACTAAATATTATTGTCTGAACAGAGAAGCTTGGACTAAGAACTGGCAAACATTATAACCCTTTCTTTTTTTTTGCGAGATTCGTTATAGATTATGTAAGTAAAGAAAAAAGTGCATTTCATGCTACTTTTTACCCACAAAATCCCTGTTATTGTCATGATTTAGGATTGTTTGCTTTGTTTTGGACTTTTCTGGACTAGTTAATTTCCTTTCCCCTCACCCAACTGCCATCTGTCACCATCAAATCAGTTCAATCCACTCCTCTGTCACCAGTCTGTTAGCTCAGATCAGCTCCACCTGCTGCCATTAATTGCTCCCAACTCTGCTCACCTGTGCCCATCTATATATATCTGCCTCAGCCAACTCATCCCGCCAGCTTGTCTTGTCAGATGTGGTCTGCTTCTACCAGTTCCTGTGTGCTCAGCTAGTTGAACTCTTCTGCTTCGTTTGTGTTTTCAGCCCCCATTGTTGTATCCTGTCATTGTCTGTATGCTGCACAACTCTGCCTGTTTCCCAGTGAGTTCCAGCTGCTTGCTCTGCCCATTCTGGTGGTTCTTCAGTCCACATTGCCTGTTGTGGTCAGCCCCTGCTTTCATCATTCTGCTCAAGTCTGTCACTGCCTGCAACTCCTGTTCTGTATTGGTTCTGCCATTCAACCCACCTGCATCCTCTGGTCTTCTGCCCATTACTGCCTGCCGGCTTCATCTGCCATTAATGACATTCTGCAATAAATTTTTAAGAAACCAAGCTCTGTGTCCAGCTGATTATCAGGTTCTCCAGCAGCATCCATAACAGTTATCTCTAATAATTGGATATTTTTGTCTTTTATACATAACCACTTATCTAACATATCAAGAAATATTAAGAGGGGTCAATGGAAGAAATGAAGTACAAACCTGTAAAAATTTAGTTACTGAGGAGTGATGGTGATAGGTTTGGAACACCAAACTCAAGCTTTGATGCATAAGAAAAAGCCACCTAGTAAACGTTAAAAGTAAAAGTGTTGATAGTAAAGTCATATATGTACATTTGCATAGCGTAGTGTCCAGTTTACCTTAGATTCAGTATAGTGGGAAATGACTGCTTGTGACACACGTTATCATTAAAAAATCTTAAGGAAAACATCAGTTTTGCTCCAGTTCTGACCAAGCATTGTTACCATGACCAGTGCAGATGTTAACTCTCCAATTACATTGAAAAACAGTTTAAAAGTGCGTATGGGTAAAGTACTGAAAGTAACGTGTGCAAATAGACCCAACAATTTAATGAAAAAAACTAAAGTTTTGCTGTTAAACTGACTCCACTGAAACAAAAGTCCATGTTGACAAAACACTAGTAATGAACCGAGTTAAGCCTCTTTTTTTTACCAATCACTGTAACTTTGACAGAAAGGGATCCGCTCTTGTGTCTTTGCTTCTCTTTTCATCTCTTTCTTTCCTTATGTTTCACTGTGTATTTATACCACACTGGCATCAAGCAGCAACAAACCTTTATCATTACTCTTACTGGTCCTGTATCTGTTCTTTGCACTCAGGAGCTAGCCAGACAACTCGGTTAGTGAGCGATGTGACAGTTAAAACCAATGAGCTCCTGGCTGTTTTCTCACTGCATCCTGTAACCATGGAAATATTAAAATATGTAATGCTGAAACAAGTCTGTGTTGCAAAAGTGGAGGTCTACAGAACAGATCTGCTTCCAAAAATTAAGTTTATGATAAATTAATGAACACCAGGGAGGCCACCTGTCTCGTCTGCCCTGGGTGTGCGCCCCACCCTCAACAATATCCTGCAACTTTTAGATGCAATTTAGATGCAACAAACAGCACTTCTGCAGAGCTGAATGACCTGTCACTGAGGAAATTCAGTCATTTGATTCAGGTATGATGGAGATGACATTCATCTAAAAGTTGCTAATAGTAGCTCTCAACGACACAACTTGGGCTGGGTGGTTTAAATGATTAGGCAGTCGAACTCTGCTTTCACAGGGGATGCATCAGCATCCAAATATGATTATGCATTTCCATTTTAGAGAGATGTGCCTCCAAAATGCTCTTTATATGTCTTATCTGACACATAAAGAGCCTTTATGTGTCAGAAAAGAGGTTTATAATTACTGACCGATATAGTAACTGTATGTTTCACACTTTTTAAGATTTATATGTTATCTGGCTCTATAACATGATAATATTAACCTTTTAAAAAGACAGACTTTTCAAAACAACTTCACTTTGAATTTCTCGCCTTCTTCGAGATGAGGTGGCAAATTTAAAAACTGTCCTTAAAAAAAACTAACAAGCTTTACATTTGATTTGATTTTGACAGGGATCAGAGCTCTAAAAACAATTGACTTCCTTATAACCCAGCCAAGAATTCTACTGGCAGAACCAGTCAGACAGAACGCAAATGGTTGGGTAACCCAACAGTTTCTCTTAAACACTTTCCCTTTTCACACTAAGTGAAACCGTCATATCTGAAAACATCTTGCTTGTCTGCATTAACTGTAGCTTCAATGGTAATTGAATAAAATAATTAATGCAGTGATATTCAAGGACTGCATCTTCTAATAAAGTCAATGTAGGACACTCAGCATAAGTGTTCTCCAAGTTAAAAGTGCACACAGATAAATTATAAATAAATTATGAGGGCGAGAAACCAAGCAGAAAGTCTTTCTCCCTGGTGTCGCGATACATATTATATATATATATATATATATATATATATATATATATATATATATATATATATATATATATATATATATATATATATATAAAAAAATTTCTACAGAATTAGCAGGATTTCGGGGAGTAAAGTGAAACTATTTTAAATAATCTTGTTTTTTAGATAATTAAATTATTACCAATTTTTACCATATAAATGTGTGCACATAAAGTCAAAACTAAACTTCCACCTTTTAAGTTCTGCAGTCTTAAGGGTGTTGCATGCATGAAATGTTATGGCATGCATAAATTGCTTTGTTTATGTGGAAACAAAAAAAAATACTGAACAAGTTAAATACACAGTACAAAGAACAAGACGAAACATGTGATCTGTCTCATTGCTATACTTAAAAAGTCAAAATATAAACTGAGATTCAATAAGAACCAGAGACTAATCCTATGAAACTACTTCACAAGCTTCTTTTAAATTGGGTTTTGCTATTATAATAGGCTCACATATGAATTTATACTAGTGTCAAACAGAATGCCACTCATAATACATCAAGAAAAGCATTTAAAAGCTCAGTTTGAGTGAGGTAAAGAGCTTTAAACGAAAAGGAGGATCTTGAGTATATAACAGACTGTACCTAGAAAAAATACAACCCTTTTCAAAATATTTCACAAGGAAGCATGTTTCAAAATGGGCAAATGCTTAATACAACAGGAAGTCAAGACTGTTTTTTTTTTTTTTTTTTTTTTTTTTATGTGTCCTGTCTGGCAATGTAGCATTAAGAATTGCTGCCTCAATGCCAAAGAGATCTCAACAGATTTACTTTCAAAAGTGGAGCATTACTACTTTCGCTTTAGTTCTCCGCTTGACATAAATGTATGCAAAAAAACTAGGATTATTTTAAATTCAATGGACACAGAAACTGAAAGCTAAAAGAGAAAGACAGGAAGAGAAAAAAATGAGATAAATCATTATAAGGGATAAAAGGTGACAAAAATTGAGCAGAGGAAAAAGAGAGTACAAAACAACACCCTCAGAGTCTGCTTCTACACCTGCAGAGAGATATATAAACAGAACAGCAAAACCAACCAAAATAGTATTATAGGTAAAAACAACCAACACCTATGATAACAGCACTGGAAAATATGCAGTATTATTTAATATAAGATGTATTTAGTGACAGCCAAAGCTAATTATAGGGTTTATCTGTATAGAAGTCAATCTGTAAACACATGAATCTAAGCACCTGTGGGTGTTTTTGAGAGTTCACTTGTATATGTAAGGTTTATCCTTAAGAAAAATGCTCAGTAGTGGTTGTGAGGAGCCAAAGACCCGTCCCCCAGAGCACTGAGGCAGACACCAGGGAGACCAGAACCCCATATGGGCCCCAAAAGCACAGGAGCCTAAGGACCAACACAGGGATAGCTGTGTCCGCCATCCCAAAGTGGGGAGAGCAGAGGAGAGCCCCAGGAAATCCCCCATCAGCCACAGTGCCAAAGCCCCCGGGAGCTGCAGCGACAAGCCCTGGGGGCTCCAGCATCAGCCAGCTACGTCAGAGTGGATCCAGTCATGGGCCCAGAGACCCAAGGCCCAGGGGAACCCCTCCCCCCATCAGGGCCCCAACAGAGCCATGGAGCCCAGGCCCTGTGTGAGCCAGGACACACCAGGGACCACCAGCGGGTCAAGGCACCAACCACTGGAAGGGAACCTGACGGGAAGGTTGAGGCTCCACACTTAGTGGGGATCTGAGATGCCCCAGGAGAGAGGGCAGTCTAAAACCCAATTTAACAAAAAGACAAACACAAAACCAGGTACGGTCACATTCACACGTTGCCACCCTAGTACCCCCAAATGCTAATAACCACACACAAGACAAAAAAAGCACACTGTACAAACACTTGCACTTGCCACACACATCCTATACTCCCAGGTCCAGGCACCCTAGAGGTGTATCCAGCCCCCAGAAAATGGAAAGTATTTAGGAGGAACTGTTGGACTACTTAAACAGGGAAGTAGTGAGTTCTGTCTGAGTTATTACCACACAATTTCAGACAATTGGCACCAGTTTGTTCAGAATTGTGTATCTTCCTACAGTCCAGGGCAATATGTTACCATGGATGAGCAGTTAATACCATCAAATGCTTGTGTCCCCTTTCTGCAGTACATTGCATCCAAGCCTGACAAGTTTGGAATTAAGTTTTGGCTTGCAGCAGAACTGGACAAGAAGTACACATGTATCACATGCACACGGCCCTTACTTGGGAGAAGATCCTACTCATCCGACGGGAGAGAGGCTGTCAGAGGATGTTGACCAGGGAAGAAAAGTAACGGTGGACATTTTTTTCACCATTCTGGTTTTGGCTAAAGGGCTTCTTCAATGAAAAACAACTCTGCTTTGCACCATCACCAAAAATCGTCGAGAGCTACCAGCAACTGCAAAGGAAACCTTGCACCAACAGTTGTTCTCCACACAGGTACAGAGATGGCCTTGCTGATAGTGTATGCAACAAATAAAAAGTCATCTAGGCAAGGCAAAGCAAGGCAAATTTATTTATATAGCACAATTCAGTACAAAGACAATGCAAAGTGCATTACATGATTAAAATATAGCAAAATAAAACAGAATAAAAGCAAGTAGGAATAAAATATAGATAGAAAATAGAACAAAAAAGTGGTGATTCAGTTAACTAGGACAGTTGAAGGCAATTTTAAACAAATGTGTTTTTAATCTTGATTTAAAAAAACTCAGGCTTTCCGCACTTTTACAGTTTTCTGGAAGTTTGTTCCAGATAATTGGAGCATAGGAACTAAATGCTGCTTCTCCATGTTTGGTTCTGGTTCTAGGTATGCAGAGCAGGCTGGAGCCAGAAGACCTGAGTGGTCTGGATGGTTTATACGCTGATAACAAGTCTGTGATGTATTTAGGAGCTAAGCCATTTAAGGATTTATAGACTAACAGAAGTATTTTAAAGTCTATTCTCTGAGATACAGGGAGCCAGTGTAAGGACTTTAGAACTGGTGTTATGTGCTCTACTTTCTTAGTCTTAGTGAGGACGCGGGCAGCAGCGTTCTGGATCAGCTGCAACTGTCTGATCCACTTTTTAGGCAGACCTGTGAAGACACCGTTGCAGTAATCAATTCGACTAAAAATAAACGCATGGATTAGTTTTTCTAGATCCTGCTGAGACATCAGTCCTTTAATCCTAGAAATGTTCTTCAGGTGATAGAAAGCCGACCTTGTAACTGTCTTTAGATGCTTTTGGAGGTTCAGGTCTGAGTCCATCACTACTCCCAGATTTCGGGCCTGATTAGTGGTTTTTAGCTGAAGCGACTGAAGCCATCTGTT
The DNA here is from genome assembly GCF_011125445.2 of Fundulus heteroclitus. NCBI lineage: Eukaryota > Metazoa > Chordata > Actinopteri > Cyprinodontiformes > Fundulidae > Fundulus > Fundulus heteroclitus. The sequence continues at coordinate 12,809,000 of NC_046370.1, forward strand.
TGTCTTCTGAGGACCATTGATCAGACAGTGGAAAATGTGGACACCCAAAGACAAAAAACAAACACTGTTGTGGATTACAACCATTTCAAATGTGTTGTTAACATCATGAATCAGCAACTACTCCATGCATGTAGGAACACGTGATGGCCCATGGCTATGTTTTACATCCTGCTTGACATGGCTGTTGCAAATACACGAGTCTTGACACCACACGCACAGGATCCATAGAAAGGTGGCAATTGTTCGTGCTGGAGCTTGCAAAAGAACTCCAGAACAGGCTTTTACAGGAAAAGGCACAAAGGGACGAGCACAAACAGCAGCCTTGTGAGATGAGGCAATGACCCAGTGCCAGGTGCACATACTCTGCAAAAATACCAGAAGCACCAAACTTTGTGGACACTGCCGCAAATGCACCTGGGGCAAATGTGGGACAGACTCACCTTGCCCTCACCCCTCTGACATTGTAAGCTTTGCAGAGGAACTTGACGTTGAAACTTGTGTGTAACATACAACCAAATAGCCCTTCTCAAAGGACTTTCATCAGAAATACCTCTGTTACAAGTACGCCCATGGCTATGTTTCAGGAGCATTTTCTGTAACTGAATTAATGGTATAAGCTTCTGGAACAAGATATTATGCAGAATGTGAATGTGAGAGGGTCTGAGGAGGAAGGCAACGGACATTAGATGACAGACCAGAAACAACGGTCAGGTACCGCTCAGGAGGACTAATGCTCCGATGCCTTTCTTCCGTCTCCGGTCGCCTTAAGTCTGCCTCCAATTAGCTGATGATGAGAAACACCTGCTGCTTCAGTCTGCCTGTCGCTACCTGCTGGAGACACGTAAGACCCCCACACTACAGCTGCCCTGAATTACACACCTGCACAAAACCTTTGAAAACCTTACTTACAGAAGGTAATTGCATACATGTACAAGCTTACATAGTACTTCTAGAGAGAATATCAGCTGTTTATTCACTTGACCCTTTAAATGGCACAGCAGACTCAGCAGATTTAAAATAACATTAGTAACCTGAAGCTTGTTTATAAACTAAAAGTCTCACCAGGGACCAAAAAATGCACCAGGCACGTATGCCTGTCTGGTGCATTTTTGTTTAAAAGATGCTTGATCTTCATTTAGGGAAGTAACCCAAGCTGGGTCAAAGAGCCAGAAAGTACTCAAGTAAGAGTAGTTTTACTTCATAATAAACTTACTCAAGTAGAAATGAAAAGTATGGGGCAGTAGAAGTACTTTTTTTTTAATATGTCACTTGATAAATGTAACTGAGTGAATAGCTAGTTAGCACCCACCCATTTACAGTAAAATGGAGGTATTTGCAAAAAAAAATTACACACCCACATAAATCTTGGCACAGTTACAAGGAAGCAAAGAGGCTTTATGGAATCACAGTGTGCCTGTCTTTGCATAACTGTCAAATGAAACCACTATGATTTCTTGGAAGTGGGGAAGTTGACTTGAAGGAGAGTAGAACGGGAAGTTAAGTATTTACAGTAAATGTCATGTGTGCATAGAGGTTGGAGTTTAATTTAATAGCTTTGTTACACTCCTATCAGTAGCAGGAAAAACTTTGAAGGAGGTGTTTTTTAAAAATATCCTGTTTTTGAATTAAATATTATATCTAAAACATTATTAATATTAGTGATGCACCACTCAGTTGGCCAGTAATCACAATCAGTTATTCCCCAATTGTCTGTGCAGCAAAATATATTTAAGGGCTAAAATAATGGATTGCATGATATAGCCCCTGTAAGCCTTTTTCCTTTAGTAAAAACTTCCACACTGAAGAGTGTTGTCAGAGTGACTTAAAGTGCTTACGGTCAGTTATTGATTGCTCTGTTGGCGCCAGTCACACTGAAAATTGTTCGATTCCGGTCACCTGCAAACGTAACTCCACTGGAAGTCACCCATTAAAAGTCTGATCAGTGCATTTCCACTCAAAACAGCAAGGCTATAAACCTTTACCCTTAAACCTCTAAGAAATGGGTCTTAGTGGACTCTTTCCACCCAAAGAGTCTTGGCTGGAAAAAAGTGCTGAGCCAAGAGGCCAGAGGTTGACTGAGCTGCAAGTTGGTTTACCGTCTGCACAGAAAATCCACAATCCTGCCACCATGAAAATGTTTTGCATTTCCTTCATGACATTGGTAGTCTGTCAAACAATGAAATACCACTAATTTTAAAATAGACATGGATACTACATTCTGACAATGACCGTTTATTGTTAGCAAGATGGACATCCAAATAAGTGTTTAGTACATAGAAGATTTCAGCAATAAATCCACATTCATGTCTGAGGTTTGGGAGTGAGAGAACATGGGGAAAGTGTTGGAACCCTCCCACGGTTTTCCCTCTTGTCCTGCCACAGTATCATATGTCTGCTGCCTTGCTTTGTTTCCACTCATGCTTCCTCTGTGTTATATAGGACCACACAACACAACTGGCTGAAGCTCGGGATTAAGTTGAAACATCAAAGTGGAGTTGCTGAGTGGATAAAAAGGGACTAGAGTTTTTTGTTTTTTTTGCCCCCCCCACACTTGCACTGTTTTGACTCATCACATTTTTCCATCTGAAAAGCCGGGGCTGATCATATTCCTCACTTACACTTTGTTTTTCATTTGTTTAAGACCAAATAGAGTTATATTTTGCTATAACGAATATCTGCTTGGACACTGTGCTATTTTGAATCCTCTCGGGTATGTTTGTTTTTATCCTCCTGCAAATGGCAGTGAGGAGAGACCAGATGATTTTTGATGGATGAGTTTGATAAAATATTAAGAGGCAGCTTTCAACATCATCATCATCATCATCATCATCATCATCGTCATCACACAGAGTTTAACTGACATAGCTTTAAAACAACTGGACATATCATTGTATGACGTTTTCAGTGAATGAAAGTGAAAAGTATAACAATATAACAACATATATTTAGATGGAATATGGTTAAACATCACACACCATCTCTATGTGTTGTTCTCCAGTCTCTTGCTTACATAGCCGGGCAGGCTGTGCGTGCATGGTAACAGCTGCCACTAAGGGCTAGCCCACTCCCAGCCCATAAAATGCCATCACCAGGCACAAAATGGCCGAGAGCACACGCATTGGATCAAACAGTTCTCTTGCTAACAGCATTATATAGTTATGAGTTACTTACTTCTTCTCTAGACATGTTTCTCCAAAAGGTTATGCTGTTTTACATATATTTATGCTTTGCAAATAATTAATTTATGCTTTATTTATTTATGATTTGCAAATATGTGCGTATGAGCCGGGGAAATATAGCGTGGTAAAGACAGGCCTAGTTAATACACATCTTGTTTTGGTCTACAGACAGTGCTTAAACTCCATCGCGTATTGCTCCTTTAAAGATGTATTTTGACCTGATTTCACCTTATTAAATTACAAGCCATGCTGTGGAACGTGGACTGAAAAACATTGGATGAGTCATGCATGTATGATATAGATAAAAACAATTTACACTAGTGGAAAAAGACAAAATATTAGGAACTTGCTATTGTGCTTTGGATCATTGTCCTGCTGCAAAACATAGGTGTGCTTCACCTTCAAGGTATGGTGGATGATTTTTTTTTTCTGGGTTCAAATTCCGGGGAGGGGGCAGGGGGTAATCTTATCTGTTGGTTGTCCTACATGCCAATGATTGTCACATGCTCACCTGTTGCTAATATGCATGCTCATTTCTTGCTAGCCTCCTCTTGCTGGGATGCACACTTCTAGTGTCTACGTATCCTGTGAGCTTCTGTTTAAGCTGTTCATTGTTCCTTGACTGCTCTCACCATATACAATGAAATAGCTGGGAGTAGCAAGAATCAAACTGTTACAAGTTTATGAGAAGAGAGGAAGGCTTCAGAAGAAAGAAATAAGACCAGAGCGTATTTGGGAGATTATTTCATGCAATCCCCCATAAGAGCAGAAGAGCAGGTAGGATGGTCTTGCACATGTCCAGTGACTACGACGTTTCTTAGCTAAATTTCCTGAAAAATCACCTACTCTACCTTTCAGGTCACAAACATGACATTCTTCTTGAGATTTTTTTGCTAGAAAGTATAATTCATTATTCAAGTTGTCCCGTTTAAGAAAATAAGACCTAGAATAACTTACTGGTGAGAAATTAGTGTACTCTTTCTTTTTAATTTGGTTACTCTTCTTGTGTCAAAGTTTCCTCCAGAATCCTTTGCAACATTGGTGTTTTTTAGGGCAGATTAACAACACAGACTTAAGTGAACCAGATCACTTTACTGGGTGACTCAATTCAAATCCATAAAATGAATCAGGTTTACCACCTCTTGTAGCAGGTCTAGGGAAATTTTATTTGGACATATGTCTGGTGATGCCTATGTGCATCACTCTGAAAGCTATGAATGAACAAATAGATGAATGACTGACAAAGGATGGATGGATGGATACAACCTTTAGACAATAGCCCTATTCCACTGCAGGAACTTTACACCATTTTCTGGGGTTTTGAGAGCCCAAGTAATTTAAATTTCCTGGGTCCACACATTCCCGGATAAAATATCCTGGTCTGGGGCTAAGACTTTCAGATTACACCAGGATTGTTGAGGGTCAGGTTTGAAACAGATTGTTCAAACTGAAGTGACATTGGTGGAAAAGTGTGGCAAAAACTGTTTATTATACTTAATGTCACATTAAAAGAAAGATATCACACTTGCAGCCAATTTGCATTGCCTTTTTAAACTTCTACTAGCTTTCACCAATGAGTCAAAGTTTAACTGAGATACAATTCAGTCAGATGATTTGTAACGGTTCATGTTTGGTTTATTTAATTTGTCACAGTGCAAATTGGTTTGGCTGAGATTAAAGTTCAACTTCATAATAGGGTAGATTTTTAAAATTTAACTGTAACAATTCACTGGAGAGAAAATATAGAAATTAATAATTTGGTAATCTTTAACATACCTTTGACAACCGTGCAACCACTTGAGTTCCTTGGGGATTAGATAAAAGACAAAATTAAGCAAAGGTTTTGGCTCCAATATAAAATCTTCACTACTCTGCACTTCACACTGTCAAAGTTTCTAGATGAAAAAAGTCTACTTTATTTGAGATTCATATTTAAGGTTTTAAGATTTCATATTACTGCCACCCATTGGATTGGAGGTGTAGTGCAGATTTCTTAGTTAGACTGATTTTAAATACATTTTCAGCAGTCTTTAGGAGCAATGGAAACAGAAACCACACGTTAAGTAGGATTTCTTTTACCTGGGTAAAAATATTAGGTTGCGGAGGACCACACCACACTGATGGGATGTTTTAATTTAAAAGATTAGTTCGTTGTGCTTAGTATCACACTGTGTACTGTTACTCAGTCCAGTTGGAGTCGAGTAAGCGAGGTGATCAAACCTAGCTCCTGTGTTGTCTTTCTTACTCCTCTACAGGGTATCTAAACCTTGTCTCTTTTAGTTGAAAAGGGGCTAATGGGTTAGGGAATCAAGTCCACCAATAGAATTAATTTCCCACAGTGTGGGAACAACCAGAATTGGAAAATTCTTAAACCAAATTGCAGGCTTTTCAAAACCATTCTTAGGAACTCTGGGAGCTGCCCAGACACACAACAGACAACTTAGCAAAGAATGACTGAAACCATTTAAATTTTATGTTAACAAACGTCTGTCACAAAGACATGTTTTGTTCCCATATTGTTGACAGTATCTGTGGAAAATACCCCCAGAAATAACAGTTTAATAGATAGAAAATAGGTTTTCACCTATAATAGCTTTTGTTACAAGAATTCTGCTTCTGTCACATAAATCTTCTAAACCTGCTGAACAAATATACAATTTTAACCAGTCTGCGTTTACTTAGTCGAGCTATTTTCTTTTGCATGCAAATCCATCTTGCTGCTAATTCTTTGGATCAATCACACCCTGTGTGATTGCTTCGACTTCCAACAGTGATTTACAACCTACTGACGAATCTGAAATTTCTCCAATATTCAACCCTGACAGAGTGATGGGTGGAAAATATAAGAGACCACACTTGTGTCTATTACAAAGATGGGACCATTTGGAGGACGCCAGCAAATTCAGAAATTCCCAATGCCAATCAGTCTTTAAATAGGCGGTTAGGAAACACCAGCAAGAACATTTGAAGCCTGGGTATCTCTGGCTCGTGCTCTCAACTCTGAGCTTAAAGTGAGAATGATTTAAAAGGAGCTATTTTTAAATTGAGCCTTGAAGAGGAAGGTGACAAACAATGTTTACCTGCCATGAAGCAGGACAGCTGCCTGCCTACACACAACAAACTGTAAACAAACACGTCCAAGCAATGAACCGGGTTGCTTGACGCTCTTCTGGGAGGGAGCCGATAAATTCAGTCAGCAGGCAGATTTCACTTGGTTTTACCCAAATTAAGCAAGAAGAGTGTTTCGAAAGACATTGCGGTAATGCTTTTGTGGAAAGATTTACAAAGAGGAAGGATTTTCATGTTCAGGATTCAGATCAGCCCCTGGCCTCCCCGTCCCCCAACATCCAAACATTACTGTTTCTTTTTTATTCAGTTAAGCCTGAATTCTGAGTTCAATGAAAAGTAACTGCCCTCTAAACCTAATAACTGTTGTTCCACCGTTGTTAGTAAAAACTACCAAGAGTAATGTGTAATGAGTGGCAACATATCTTTTACATTTTGGGCAACTCTTATTTGCAGATTTGTTTTGGTCAGAGACCAATGGACTGGAACGAAGCACCGATCACAATATCAACACCTTGTTCCACTGTTGCTATAAATGTTAAAAAATGGTTTTATACCATATGCAATGGGATGCTCATTTTCCAGAAGAATAGCGGGGCACAGTTGCAAGCACTGTTACCTTGCAGCAAAAACAGGTCCGACCCTCAGGTTTAACTTGGGGTCATTCTCCAAGGAGTTTGCATATAATGCCCATGGATGCATGGGTTCTCTCTGGGTACTCTGGATCCCACCTACAGTAAAAAACAAAAACAAAACATAACTGTTAGGTTAATGCGGTACCGCGCGCGAGCTATTTTTAGAAACACAACGTCACAATGACGTCACATCACGTGGTACGCAGTGGGGCAAACTCCTGAAACCCGCCGCTGCTTTGCTTTAAAAGAGACATGCGTTAGCCTAGGTTTTACTCAGTAAACGACTGCTTTTTCCAAATCTAAGACCATGGTTTTTAAACATTGTTGCTATGGAACGGGCAACAGCGACTCGAGGTACGCTGATCGGCCGCATATGAAGGATGTTTTCTTCAAGACTGCCAAGGAGAAATGTGTGCGCTGGGACCGGGGCGGTCGGCCTACACAACAGTTCAACCCGGAAAAAGTTACCAAATTCAAGTACATATGTAGCAAGCATTTTGTCGGAGGAAAGGGCCCAACCGAATAACATCCTGACCCAATTCCAGCGACATCAAGTCAAGGTAAGAGTATTTTGGTGGCCGACATGTTAATAAAGTAGTGCCTGCTACCATGACAGCATATAGGCTATCATGGTAGCAGGCGCTAACATGATAGCCTGCTACCAGGATAGCTTACTCAAAAACATTTCAAATGAGACAAACATTAAACATATACCCATTCCTGGACGGTGATTGCAAACAACAAAAAAAAAAAAAAACGGCCGACGCTGCCATGACCGCCGCGCAGGAAAAAAACCCAAAGCTTACCGTTCATCATCTCGGCCAGTTTTCCAGTCTTTTTAAGCCCTCGAACCTCAAGCCATCGTTTGAGCTGAAGGTTGGTGTGTTCTTCGACAGTGCGACCAGTAATCCGTGTGCCTGGGACATCGTCTTGGGAAAGTTTAACGGCTGTAAAGTCGGTCATATCCGTTATCCGTGCGTTCTCTCCTGTATGCGTTCTCTCCTGTATGCCCTACCTAAGCGGCAAAAGGGGCGTTGCTCTTGAGACGGTGACGTCACGTGCGCGGTACCGCATTGGTCCTTCTAAATTGCCCTTAGGTGTGAGTGCGTGCAAGCATGGTTGTTTGCTGTGTGATGGACTGGCAACCTATTGAAGGGTAACCTGTTCAGTGACTGTCCTGTCTCCAGCAGTCATTGCTGCAGTCACTGCAACAATCCAACAGTCACTCCAAGAGATAGGCTCTTGAGTCTACATTCTGACAGTGATCAGGCCTGGGTTTGGCTTGTGAAATTACTTAAATCAATTACAGACAATTCATGATTTAACAAGGGGACAATCATATTTCCCTTAATGACAAGTTAATTGACACTGAGATGGCACATGCTGACCCCTCATCTACGTCATATTCAGTGATTCAGATTCACCTGTTTTTTTTTTTCGTCATTTGACATTATCAGGTCCTTCTGTTACCTGCTCTTTGTCGTTGTCCGCTGTTGGTTTTCCACTATATAGTGTCCCCAGTTTTAATATGAGCCTCCCTGCTTTCTGTCAGCAGTTGGGTCTACACCACACGAAAATGTTTTATATATGATAAATGTAAAATTCTGTTATTAAGATGTAAAACCCTCTTATAGAAAATACAATTATGAAAATCACTGATTATGACTTTTTTCACGACACCTCAACAGAGTTAAAAAGAATTTCCAGTGAGTGTAAAACTGTTAAAGTGCCAGGTTTCTGTGATGTTGAAAAGTAGAACAAGCAGATCACAAATATTTTCACACCCTTAAATCAATACTTTGTTAAATACCTTTGAATAATTTTCAGCATTTACTCTTCTTGAGTTAATCCTTGCCATCATTTACATCTGATTAACTTGAAATAAAGTTAAACATTCCAAGGTTTACTTTCCTGACATTTGCTTTACTTAGTGAATGCCTCATTTTCAGAGGCTTAAAATAGTTACTGCACAAAGTTATCAGTGAGGATGAAGTAACAAAAAAAATAAAATAAAAAATCCACGGCATCGCATATGTAAAGAGTAAAGTCAGTCATCAATAATTAAAGAAACTATGATGAAACTGTGAGATTGCAAAAACTGAATGTTTCCCCAAAACTGATAAAAACTCTACTTAGCAACTGGTCAGGGAGGCTCCTAAAAGCCCAACAGAAACACAGAAGATAAAAGTTCTTCTTCTTCTTCTTTTAGGTTTTTTTGGCGGTTGGCAAACAACTTATAGGTGCATTACCGCCACCTTCCAGACTGGAGTATAGATTAGATGTCCTATCACTATAATCTTCCCATAAGACCTGATTTCCTAAGATAACTAAACATGCTATTAAATATTACATCTTAAGAGGACCTTTGCAGCAGATTTTTAATATCTAAAATTACTTTATTTCTTTTTAACTCTCTGACTAATATCTCTCTTTCCCGATTGTACTTATCACAATCTAGAAAAATATGCTGCACTGTTTCTGACTCTCCACAATAATTACACAACCCTGTACTATGTTTATTAATTATTTTCAAAGTACTATTTAGCCCCGTATGCCCAAACCTTAATCTGGATATAATATCCTCTTCTTTTCTATTCCTATTACCTTCCCTACATTCCCCTACTTTTCTTTGAATGTTATAGTAAAATCTTGCCTTTTCTTCTCTATCCCATAATTCCTGCCATTTAGATAAAAGTTATCTGGCCTGTCTGCTGTCATCATCATGCCACTCCTACCATGCTTAGTGATAATTGAGCCTAATGCCCTGCACCTGTGAGCCTGCCTTCCCACTGCTCTACAATCAACTAATTTCACACGCATGCTTCTTGCTCTTTTTAAGCTCACTGCAGACAGCAGAGCAGCAACAGATTATTGAAAGCTTTTGGTGGGTAGGTGTCCAAGATTTTTCATGCCAGCTTATCATATTCTGTCCATGACCATGTTTTCTGGATTTTCCTGCCTTGTTGGACATTTACCTTAGCATTTGTTTTCTACATCATGACCTGGACTTTACCACGAGCCTTGCCAAGCCCATGAATTAGTCTTCCCTGTGACTGACCTCCCATGCATGACCCAAGTCTGTCTTCAGGACTCAGACCAAGTTTCTGCCATTCTGTCTGTCTCCTCTGCAAAGGGTAAGCCACTGTTCACCTCTGCCTCTGGATCGAATTTCATGTTCTCTGCTTGTCCAGGTCACATAGCAGCAGTAGCTACATGCTGTGGGACAATTAAGGATCTTTTCTTTTCATTGCTGAGGCATCGTCCAGACCCTCAGCAACGAGAGCAGAAGCTATGGGTTGTGTGAGCAGAAGCTGAACCAGAGGTGGGAACAGAAGCAGAAGCATCCTCTGGATCCCGAGAGACGAGAGCAGAAGCTGAGGAGTCCTCTGAACCCTCCTTGGCATGTCCACACTGTGCAGACGAGGAAGAGGCAGGGATGTTAGCTAGACCTACAGAGGCAGATGGGTGCTGTTGCTGAGATGAAGGTGGGCCTCAGTTAAACTCTGCCAAAGCAGCCTTGTAGATTGTGCTCCATCTACCCCATCCGCTTCATGAATCCCAGGGTAGGACAGAGATGAGCAAGATCTTTTAAAAATTTGCTTGCCGGCTGCTGACAAACCTTCCCTCAGGCTATCAACGGTCGCAACTGCAGACACCTGGTGTGACAAGTAAATTCTGTCAGGGTTGTGTTTCTTGACACCACCTTAAATGGTTTTGTGAAAAGGGTTTCAGTTTTGGGTGTGCAAACATTTGCAGCCAGGCTATTGCACCCCTTTGAACATTATTATATTTTGTCATTAACAGATCTTTTATTTGAATTGTAGGTGATGTATGTCAAATTAAATGTGGGGAAAAACAACTTTTGTAAGAATTTTCTCCACCCTCATTTTAAAGAGAGGTATATTCACTTTCAACGTGCATAGCAGCAGACAAAGCCAAATACACTTCTAATATATCAACAATTTGTCTGTTCTTTCTGTTTAGCATTTCACTTTATAAGCGTTTCAGACAGGGCATAGTATAAATGACCATATGCTGTGTACCCAGCTTAATTTTCATGACTGATAAGATAAACGGTGTTATTAGAAAAACATCTGAAGAAGGTTGAATTTCTCTGCACCACACTCAGGTCTGGAGGGCCACACTGCAATAAACTTTCAGAGTCCTGACGTAGGCTGACATCCGGCCTCGTTTGAGTGGTTGGCTGCATGTAAACAGCTTTTCTACTGTGTCACACCAACTCCTGCAGCAGCTGGTTCCTTCCATTGTTCCCGTCTGCCTAAGAAAGCATCACAAGCTGAACAGCAACGCCTCTCAAGGGTGTCTGCAGAGTGGCCTGGAGCGCCTTTTTTCACACAATTCATCACAATTCATGTCAGGAAAATGGAGGCTGAGTGTGTAATGGAGACGTCAAAGATACTCAGGCAATTCGATGTAGAACAGAATATTTTAATCAGGAACCTGTTGACCTGCAGCCAGAAAGTTCCATAGTGATGAATTCAAACTCAAACAGTTGTTGTGAGTCAATTCAATTCAGTTTTATTTATATAGTGCCTATCAACAACACGTCATCTCAAGGTACTTTACAAATCAAATCATCCAGACGGATTATTCAAAAAGTTTCCTATCTAAGCAAACCCAGCAGATTGCATCAAGTCGTGACAAGTGGAATTCACTCCTCCTGAAAGAGCGTAGAGCCACAGTGGACTATTGTCTGCATTGTTGATGGCTTTGCAGCAATCCCTCATACTGAAGATGACTCAAGCGACAGTGGAGAGGAAAACTCCCCTTCAACAGGGAGGAAAACCTCCAGCAGAACCAGGCTCAGTGTGAACGGCCATCTGCCTCGACTGATGGGGTTAGAGAAATCAGAGCAGAGACACAAAAAGCACAGAAGCACACATTGATCCAGGAATCCTTTCTATGTTATATGGTAATAGCAGATGATCTGTCTCCCCTGGATGATGTCACAGCTAACAGAACGACAGACCAGGTGTACCTACAAGGAAGAGAAAAAAGACAGAGAACAAAAAGTTAAAAGTTGAAATAACTTTAAGCCTAGTCTTAAAACTAAACTGGTTATCTGCTCATGGACCAAAACTGGGAGTTAGTTGTTTGTGGACTTTCTGATAGTAAATCTTTACAATAGTCCAGCCTTGAAGTAACAAAAGCATGGAGTAGTTTTTCAGCAACAATGGCTGTGACAAGTGTCTAGAATCTGATTTACTTTTGTCTAATTTCCAATTTTTGTCTAATTTGATATTCAAATTTTTGAATCGTTATGATTATGATTATTGTGAGTTTTAACTGATTTAACGTTTGCCCTAGCTTGCAAAGAAACACACATTGATTGCTTATTACAATTTTAACTGACAACTATCATTTGTGACACAATTGTGTTTAACCTTGAAACTCAAAATATTTATATTAATTTAATTTCTAAAATTGAGAGACATTTAGAAAAAAAGAAATAAAAACACACATCAATCATGAAGTCTGAGAAGCTGTAAGCAGGCCACCAGAACCAAAGATAGAGATATTAAAGTACGTAGCACTAATTTGATTTCATAAAGATGATGTTTATATGATGAAGTATCCAGTGAGGTGGAGAAATTCAGAAGAAATTCTGAGTCCAGTAGCTTGGAGTCATGACAAACTAGCTCCCTACAGAGGGATTTAGTGAGCTCAGTCTGACTGTTATTTACCACAGAGGAGAGTGATCACTTCTGACAAAAACTGTAATTCCAAACACAAAACTTCATTCAGCTTTCAGATAGATATAGTTTCTCGCCTTGCTCTAACTAGCAGTTGTACTCTGATGCGCATCCACGACAGCAATTACAATTTTCCAAAAATGTACTATTACCTGGATACTTTATAGTTGGGAGCAATGCTGTCATTGTTGAAGTCTCACATTTCTCCACATAATCAGTCAATGTTTAACTCATAAAGGGAAAACTGCACTACAGTGATACAGATGTCAAACTGTCATTACTAGGCCCCCCCCCCCCCCCACACACACACACACGGACTTCCTGCTTAAGCTGTCCATATCTATCATCCATATATAGAAGTGCTACCTTTTTCAGAGGACGTGACATAAAAAAATCTTTTTTGTGTCAGATTTTTTTTTTTTTTTAAACAACCTATCTACTTTAAAGACATTGGAAATGCCGATGGTTATTTGTGTGTATTTTATTATTCAAAGAAAAACAATTTTTGGCTCAAAAATATATAATTTGCATACTTTAATATCAACAAGTTCATCAAAAAAAGTTCACCTTATTTATGCTTTAGCATGTTGTGGTTTTGCAAATCATTTAGTGTTTTTCTATTTATTTAGGATTAGTTGAAGCTTTAACGTTTTCTGTGCAAAAAGCCTTACTTGACCTTGACTGTAGCAAAAATAGCAATTATTAGTACTGATGCACTTTGATGAAGGTCAACCATACATAACATCTGAACAGACAGGAACTGCTGTTGATTCAAGTCTTGGCAAATACTTTGTGTGTTTGTGTGTGAAGCCATACATTGTGCCTGCGGTGGGTTGGATCCTTTCCAGCTGCGAGTGAATAAATCCCAAACAGGTGTACAGATTTTTTCCAACAGCATGATGGACTCGCTTGTAGCCAGCCATAGTTTTATTGCAGAGGAGCCACATGTAGTTTTCAGATGTGATCAAAGAGATAGTACTCAAAAATATAACTTGCCACCTTGTTTGACTTTATGGAGTCATCATGATATGTGGCCGCTTTGTTTACTGTCTGTTTGTTTTTAGTCACCAGGGGACTGTTTGAGAGGAAATTAGCCAGAGGATCTGAATCCGGCGATTCCTTCTATCATTTTCCTGAAGTTAGGAAGTCTATGTATATTTAGATCACTACAGTCCGTTATGGAAATATTCAAGGCCCTAAGTTCACCTCACAGAAGGCAAGCACAAGTTGAACAGGGTTACAGGCTTTAACGTGGAAACACTAATAGCACAAATCCTCTTAATGAATAAACATCTAGTGGCTCTGGTTTCCTGCAGCCTTTTTTTTTTTCATTTATATTTGTAAATTTAAAAGATTCCCAGGAGGTAGAATAATTTTGCCTTTCCTTTTTCCTGGTTTAAGTCTTTTTGATTTCAAATTTTCTCAGAAAACTTGACATCAAACTGGTCATCTTTCAGTTTAAAGCTAGATTTCATCTTCACGCTTGCTAATCATCAGAGACTTCATTGCAAAATCTTGACTCTTAGCTGTAAATGCACACCACACTTTAGAGATTTCGATTTACTAAGAAAATCTATCACCTTCCTAACATTACACAAGTCTGCTTCTCATTGTGTTGGTCCAACACATGCAATCACATTAAAATACATAGCACTGTGTGGTACAGTGGCAAACTGTGAAAAAGATCAAGGGAGAGGGCTGCTTTTGCAAGGCTTTTGTAGATGAACTTTGTTTTTAGTTTACTGTCAATGTTAGTGGCTTCAGAAGCAGTTTAATAATGAGATATCTCATCCTCTTATACAATTAATTGTTTATCAAATCATAATATTGAAACAAAGAGCCGGAAGAATATATATTTTCCAAAATCTGTTCATATTCTTAGAGATATGAACAATAACAAAAAAGGAATAATCATTAATCTTCATTTTTTTTAAATTGCTGACAGATACTGATTATTTATCAGCTGCTCCTCATCACTTCCCAAACCTCCCGCCTGGGATTTCCCAGAGCTCTTAGGGATTCCACACCATCGTGACCTTGATAATGTGCACGTTCCCTTCTGCCAGCTGTCATCCCACTCGTGTAAAAACAGCTGTGTGTGAAAGGAAAAAGGGTGCGACGGACGGCAGACAATGACTGTTGGAGGGCCGACGTCCGTTTTTAGACTCCACTGACCCGTTTTTTTCAGTGTCATCCAAAGATTCCACTTGGGCTGGGAGAGTTTGCGCTGCTGTTGCAGGAAGGGCTGAACAACTGGGCTGCTACTTGATACTTCAGAGAGCTTCTGAAAATATAGATTTCATCCCTCAGTAAAGGCGTTTCTATGTGGAGGTTAGTGGACTGCGTACTACTGTGTTCCTGGAATTGTCTGGATCATGGTTATGTTCCATGACTAAACAGAAATCCATGTTCAACAATTTCCCAAAACAAATGTTTATTGCCAAAAAAAATTCAGACCTTGTTCCTTTTCATGAATAATTATTGGCATATTTACACTTTTTAGAGCAAGACAGTCAAAATATTATACTTTTTCCTGTTGAAGACATTTTTATTTGCTAATTTCCTGAGGCTTTATTGGAAAGAGTTAGGTTCATGATTGTCTGAAAGATCCAAAGAAGCAAACTGAGAAACCATCCTAGGGAAATATAGAGGGAGCTTCTATTTGTCAAAACTTGGGAGTCCTATGATCACAAGATAAGAAATCACAAACCATATCTGAGAGCTTTAGTTGGGTGTAGAATCACAAGGTCAAATGTCAGCTGGCCAGTACAAGTTGTGAGCAGCTTAAACCTTCACAAGAGTCTCTGTAGCTGCATTGGCATTCGGCTCACCCAGGGTGCAGATCAACTTACAACTAACTTTTAATAACCCAAAAAATGGAGACCAGACAGTGCAACAGCTTTTATTTTATGCAGCAGTTATTACAATATTAGAACAATATTATCTAAATTATATTATCAATATGCTCTTGATATGAATTCCATTTTTAAAAACATTTTGACTCATTGCGCAAAAAAACCTATAACTTTCCTTTTCTAGTTTAAATCTTCTTTCATTGCCATTTTTGCAGTTTAGAAGTAATACTTCCTATATTGCATCACTAAATGCTGTTTGAAAGATGTAGTTCATTTGGAGTTCTGCATACTCTGATGCTTATTTTATATCTGGCTCAGTGTGTTGCTGATGAGAGACAACTTTCTGGCAATATCATGTTCACTTTATAGCTTGATAAACACTCTTGTATTGACTTTCATGACAGAGCTTCTCAAGATTTCTGTCCCTTCCAAACTTACTTACAACTGTTACACTTTTTCACATTTTGTTCCAATTGAACCCTAAGCTTCAATTAGTTGTATTTTGATTGGCCAATACATAGAAATATGGAAGGATCAAGGATCGATATTCAACAGGATGATCACCCTTAACGTACAGCGATAATGACATTGTTTAGATAAAAGCATAGACTGAACAATTGGTAAATAGATGCTTGCAACCCGGTCTAACTTAGCTTAATCTTTTTTGCACAGTAAAAATTTCTTGTGGGTAAATTTAAGGGAGTGAGTCTCAAGCTGCAATGTTTGCCTAAGGACCGAGAGGAGAAAGGTGCTACACGAACAATAATGTACGTAGATAATTAGACCATCTATAAAACACCAAAAATAAACTTAGTAATAAAATATCACAAGCCTGTCTAGGTACTTCAAAACTGCATTATTTTAGGGAAGCTTAAAGGTATATAGCCACATTATATGCCTATAAAAAAGACCAAAAACTGTTTGATCATGATAAAATCAGGTTGTATAAACCAAGCGTCCATCCTGATAGTATATTGGTAGTCCTTTTTGCGGCTAAAAATATCCCTAGCACTGGGCGCAATGGGCAGATATAAACAAACGTGGTGCCATCTACCGGCAGTACCACAGAACCATCAGAAAACATAACTATAAATAAAATAAAAATTAATAAATCACTATTAATAATAATGCTGAACCGAGCCTGACCCTCTAACAACAACTCTAAGAGCCTCAAATCAGAACACCATGGAGAAATTTATTTTCCGTTTATAAACGCAAACAGGGACTCAGCATCAAGGTAAGAACCAATCAATCAATTGATCTATTTATATTTATAAAGCGCATTACTATTATTAATATCACAGTATAACTCAGAACATTTACTCACGTCAATCAACTCTACAGTCACATCCTGACAGCTTAGCGTTAGCGTACGCTTCAGTGAACACCAACGTTCATACTGTATTACCAGCACTATTAAAGTATTTCCCCTCTTGGAATCATATATTTTTGGGGATTTTCTTTTCACTGGATCTTGGATCATTGTTTCCATTACTTCCCTGGGAGTTGCTAATAACCGTTAGCGGCTTCCTGGTTTAGCCAATGCCAAGCACGTGCAATTTTGTCCTTCCGTTGCTATTGTAAATAAACATCAACAGCTTTATTTACTAACAAATTGAGCAGAAATAAAGCGTAAAACACCAAAATAGTAACTAAAATGTCAGGGCCGTACCACGAGTAAGCCTCAACATTACCTTCCATCAGGCTTAAATGTGCTCTGGTGAGAAGTGGCAAATATTTGGCCAAAATCAGATGTTCCAGGTGGAAGCTGTGGTCACTTCGTGTTTGGTGGTGAAGGATCAATGAAGACTTCCTGTCATGTTAAGAAGGAGGAATCAAGAAAAAGTCATTCACTTTGTACTCAGTGGACGGGGGTAAAGTGATGTCATCAACTGACTATGCCCACCTCTCAAATAGTCATCCCTGGTGAAGCTCACCAGATTTGGTGAGGATTTGTTTAAGTATCAAGGAGATACAGCATTTTAAGTGTACTAGGGTGCACCCTTGGTCTATATTCTAATCTAATCTATTGGAGCTTTTGATAGGGTGAAAAAGATAATTCGGTTTCAGGCAAATTGGATTATGCATGTACCATTCAGAGCCAAACGTATGGAAACTGCTTGCTATGGAAATTCACCACTGCACACTGTCCAGCCAACTGTTACATTTCAGAGTAAAATTCGGCATCAACATGTTATGTTGGCTCACATTTTGCTTGAAAGTGGTGTCTAAATGAAAAAATGCGGACATCAATCAATGAAAATGGAAACTTCCTGTTTGAAGTGGCCGCCCACTAATCTGATGTCATCAAATAGGCATATGATTGTAGTCTTATTTGAGATGACTCACATGAAGCTTGGAGCTGCTGTGACTTTGTGTGTTAACATTATTGCAGTTTTGTCTTTTATGGCAAGATGTTAGGCTTTGAGGCTTGGCCACACCCACAAGCTTTCATGCAACAAATAGATTTTGATCATTTTTGGTCTCCATTATGTTGAGAGTATACAGCCTGATTTTGAAGAGTCTAAGTCAAAACCCCTAGGAGGAGATAGAGAAACTGGTAAGTCCGAGAGATTTGAAATTCAATACGTAGGCAGATCTTCCCAATTCAAGAAAAAGAGTCTCTTTGAGGTATAGCTTAAAGCAAACGGGAAATCGGACATTTTGAGTCAAAGTGTCGTTTTTGGCAATTTTTCAAAGCTTAATGAACTCTTCCTAGGGAAGAGTTTGAAGTTTCTGCTTCAAGCTTGGTCATAGTTGACCTTCTCGGCAGAAATTCCAAATGTTTTAATGTTCACATTGAAAGGGCAAATTAAAATAAATTTGGGATTATTGAACCCTGTCAGGTGACCCACAATTCTATGTGGCCAAATGCTGACATCAAAGCCACGCCCCTGGAGAACAGGAAGTCACTTTTTTCAGTTGGAAATGTCCCTCTCGGACCCTATTGACCTAATCAACTTGAAAATGAGTCAGAAGACAGATAACACATCAATCTTACGTCCTTTAGAGCACAGACAGTTTTTCGTTGGAGGACATGGCCGTGTCGGCGTGGTAGAGTGCTGCATCACGCCATGACCACACGTTTGGCTCTAATTTCCACATTGATCATTGAATTTACACCAAAATCAACATGATTATTCCTACTCCAACCCCTCACAGGATTCCAGCCCAGCATTTAGTGTATGTGGCCTATTTCCTCTTCATCAACCCCCAGCAGCCCTAAACGATTGAGCCCCAAGTCACGTTTTGTCCGAGGATTATGAAATTCAGTACACATAAGCAACATCTCAGGACCTACAAAAAAGTCTCTTTGAGTGTTGGCTTTGATTAAAAATGGCTGCCTTCTTGTAGTGTTTGAACCCCCATTTTGTGCCTGTGACTCATGTCCTATTTGAGCAAACTCCCATTAGGGGGCGCTGTGGAGCTGTTTGGCCACGTCCATTTTGAATTTCATAAAAATACTAACATTTCACACGGGGGAGATTTTGGGTAAAGTTTGGTGAGTTTTGGAATATGTTTAGGCCTCCGAACTGGCGCTTCTATTAGAAGGAGAATTGTAATAATGCACATTTGCATTACAATAGGCCTTCGCAGCGCTTAGCTGCTCTGGCTTAATAATCAGTTCCAAGAGTAAGTCAGTACAATAACCAGTTACTCCAGTGCATTCGGAAATGGGTGTTTAAAAAAAAAAAAAAAAACTGTTTATTGCATGATTAACTGGTTTACCAGTTGCTATTATGCAGTCTACTTACTGTCTTTCGTTCTGACATTTCATTGCCGTGCTATTGTTTAAGTATCATTTCTCAGATGCAAAAGTGAAACAATCTTTTTTCAGTGTGTGTCTTCTTAGGAAAAATAGACATGGTGTAATTGCTAGTGTAAAACCTCTGTTCTGCCTCTAAAAAAACAGGAAAAAACAGACAAAGCACTCAAAATTCAAGCCAGATACTGAATTGAAAAAATAGAAAAATGCTGATAACGAGCGCTTACTTTGGATAATTTTTTTAAAATGAGATTCAAGTCAGTTTACAGTGGCTAAAATCCCGATATTTGTGCAGTGTCACTGCAAAGACAACAGACAGGATGGCAGAGATTAGTCAGTAATCAAAGGGGCAGGTGAGGATCATACTCTGGTGATCGGAAGTAGACAGACAAATCCAAAATGTAAGGGAAGGTCATAGGTCAGAGAAAAGAAAACAGGTGTTGGTCCTGATGTCAGAAACTTTGTAGAAGTTCGACAAAGGTAAGGCAAGCCAGGCCATGGAAATCCGAGGAACCAAAAAAGGTTGTAAAGATATCTATCAGGCATGGAAAACTGTTAGCCATCTACTAGCAAGAGCTTTCAATGAAAATGATCAAAAAAGCATCGCCTTGGATCAAAAACTAAAAAACCTTTGCAGCTTATTTTTCCTTTGTTTGGAGCTTTCAGGTAACCCATACCTCTGTGACAGCACTTGATAGGATATTCCCCCACTGAGTCCTGAAGAGTTTTATCTTTAGACCTTTAATCAGCTTTCAATAGCCATGTGGTGTTTTGTTTTATTAAAATCTACTCATTTGTGTTGAACACATGCAGGGTGTGTATTACAGGTACCACTGAGCAGTGGGTTGAGTGGAAAAGTACAATGGGCTCATGTCTGAGTGCTGATCTAGGCCCAGTGGTTAATGTACATGTAGAGCAAAGGAACACTGAACACTCTGAAAACAAACCCAAGGCCCTGTATGGTCTGCAGTGACAGGACCAGGCAGACATAAACACCACCTTGCAACTGGAGGAGCATTCGGTTTAAGGTATGAAACGCGGTTTTGTCAGTCACTTTCCTTGCATTTTTGACATTGTGTTAAATATTTCAAGCTGTTTCTTTTAGCTTTAAAAATAATGATGTGTAAAGGTTATTGTAAAGGCATTTTATATTTAAATGTGGTCTATGCATATCAATTTATGTTTTCAGTTAAGCCAGTGAAGGAAGTCTTGGAAAAGAAATGTTTCATATTCAATTTAAACTTTTTTTTTTTTTTTTAAATCCCATTAACACAAATTTTACCGTGCAGGTACTGTGAATGATAGCATGGGGAACATATTATTCAGTGAGGCTCATCAGTCTTGAAATTAGTTGTTTACATTTAATAGTTAACATTTAATACCTAAACTAACCATCTAAGGAACATTGAGTGTGTTGTTTAGATAAATAATATCTAAAACAAAGACAGAATTTTGAAACTGGCCTGTTTATCTGTTTCAGCCCGAATTATAAGCTCTTCTTAACCGTAAAAGTTTTAATGGACAATCTTTTTTTGGTTTCGAGTTCTGGGAGAATCATCTTATCTATTGTTTGTCCTACATGCCAATTAATGTAACTTGCTCATGTAAAGCCAATGTGCATGCACATTCTTGGATAGTTTCCTCCCGCTGGCTTCTAAACTGTAAATAAGAAGCACTAATACATAAACTGATAGTGGAACTGAAAGTAAAGAGTAAACAAATGGAAACAAATCTGATAAAAAAAAACATGCAACTTGTTTTTTCTTTAGCAGAATTCCAGTAAAAATGCTTAACGGACTGCATCAATCAACCTCATCTCCTTTCTACGTAGCCTGTAAGTCAAACAAACACTTGGTGACTTTTGTGTTGACTTGGAAACCCTCCAAGAAGACAATGTAAGATTTAAGATAATATGTCTTAAACTAGTGTTTTTTTCTAAAATGTGGACAATTTATTCACTATATTCGTTCGTTTTGGGAAGTGTTTTGGTTAGGAGCTGGGGTCATTTAAACAATGGTAAGTGTTAATATTTGCTCTAAATCATATCATAAATAACCCATATCTTGAGCAGTTTCTATACATTTGAAATAAGCATAGCCTTTTAACCACAGGCTTGTGTTATGACAAACAACTTGTACTGTCAGTGGCAAAGCTTTAAACCTAATGAAATTATCAGAGAGACATGGGGCGGCTGGTGATATGGAGGTACAGTTAAGGCCAAAATGATATATGCCTGACAGATTGGGGTTTACAGTAATCTTTAAAATTCATCACGTCTCTTCTGTATTGTATGTGATAGACAATCTGTGAAGACAACTAATGATCAGAGAATGGCAAGGAGGCCTGCAAAAAGCTGCTCAGCTAATATTAACAGGGTTTGACTGCTGTTCTGACAACAAGGATTTTCCCATTAATGATCAACAAAGGTTGAAACCATTTTCAACATGCCATTGTTCAGTGCCCTGAAACTATAAACAGATTTTTTTCTTTTCAAAACTGATAATATTTCTACATTGTTTTAATTATTGTAATCCTTGGATGAATAACTTGGTGCTAAACTATGTTTAATGATTGAAAAAAATACCTGCTTGAATTTTCTGTCATACCAATTCTACCACTTAAAGGTATAATAGACAATTTGTTTTGGCTTCGAGTTCTGGGGGGATCGTCTTATCTATTGGTTGTCCCACATGCCACTCATTGTAATGGGCTCACATAACGGCAATTTGCATGCATGTTCCTTGCTAGTTTCCTCTTGCTGGCTTCTAGTCTTTATGTATCCAGTGAGCTTCGGTTTCAGCCGATCATTATACCTCCACTGCTGTATATTTTGAGAATGGCTGAGACTCGCAAAAAGCTAAATGTCTTATAAATTTATAATAAGAAGAGGAAGGCCTCAAAAGAAATAAATAAGACCATAGTGTATTTGGGGGATTCTTTCACACGTTCCCCCATTAGGAGTAGAAAAGCAGGTAGGATGGTCTTGCTCATGCGCAGTTGTTCAAAAAGTGACTTGGTAGTTTCTTACCTACATCTTCAGAAAAGTTGTCCACTATACCTTTAAAAGTGTTTTAATTTCAAACTTTTCTGGACTTGTTAGTGGGCCTAACCAGAATTCTAAGCTGCCTAGCTGTAAATAAGAAGCACAAATACATAAACTGATAGTGAAACTGAAAGTAAAAAGTAAACGAATGAAAACAATTCTGATAAAAAAACATGCAACTCGTTTCTCTTTAACAGAATTCCCTGAAGTAAAAATGCTTAATGGACGGCATCAATCAACCTCACCTCTTTTCTACGTAGCCTGTAAGTCAAACAAACACTTGGTGACTTTTGGCTTGACTTGGAAACCCTCCAAGATGACAATGTAAGATTTAAGATAATATGGGGGACTTGAGCAACCAGTAAACTGGTTTTTACACCTTCATTCTGATTGTGTATGAAAAGTGCAAATAAACAAATAAAGATATAAAAACTAAATATTGCTTTAAAGTTTTTAAGATTTTAAGATTTTTAAAGCTGTTTTACATTTTTCCCCAGTAACAGTTCTGTTGTTGTTGTTGTTTTTTTCAAGTGACTCGTATAGGTGGCATTAATCGTTAAAACATCTAAAGTGATTCAACTGCTAAATTTTTTACATCACAAAGACCTGGTATTTTAACAAAGGGTTGTACACTTCTCGTAAAACCTGTGTTTCATTTTCCCGGGGGCATTAAATTATACAATTCTTTACTTGGCCGTTATACAGAATAAACTGAGTCAAATTCTTACCTTCCTTATAAATATTATTTGCATCTTTTAATTACTAATTTAAGGATTTTAACCTGAGACGCGCTGGAGCCAGGAGACAGACGACATAATTTCAGTTTAAAAAAAGCTTCATCTTACCCCTTTCTTCATCTCAGCGTTTCAAAGACATGAGAGGAGATGCCCTGTTCAAACAAACAGCTCCATTGATGATTGAATAAGAGGTACTTCTCTTTCCCTGAATCCCTATCTCAGGATGCATCTCAGGCCTCTAATACCTGCCATCCTGATTAGATGTGGTGACAAAGCACTGTTTCATCCTTCCTTGCCCTAATCGCATCATCTTGGACTGATCACCTTGCAGCTAAATATGATACGTTTTTTTTAAATAGTTTGCAGAGCACACATCCAAACTCAGCTGAATTGCAAAGAAAAGGAGGCCGAAAGCAGGTTTTGATTTTGCAGGAGTATTTACTTCCCATGTGGCGACTCTAATCAGACTAATGGTTTGACAATGACCCAAAATTAAAAACACCTACTCCCCCATCTTTACGGGAAATAAGTCTATGGACAGTTTAAAAAAAATACATTGATTGAATGGTAGTGGTAATTCAGCTTACTGTTTAAGCCTTGTTATACAATTATTGATTTACATATTCAATAAATACGAGACTCAGAAAGAACACAGATTTTAAGTATGTCATCCACAAAACATATTTAAAGATCATGGTACCCAATAGAAGACATTTCTAGGATTTTTCTTTTGTATAGCTGAGGCATAAATGAACTTGACATGTAACTGTTTCATGGTGCAGTAGATCTCAATTATTTTCATTTATGTAATCAGCCCACATATAACCTGGAATCATTCACTTTGTGTAAGAGAGAAGCAAGGTGGAGATAATGTGATTAAATATATGTTTACTTTATCCACACACACCCCTGGTTTCTATGGAGAGGCAGGAGCTGCAAACTGAAGTGTCTGGGATAAAGACTCAGGCTGTGGTGACAGCAGGACTACCAAGCCAGGTGACAGTAGCAAACACACGCACACAAGCGCACACAGACACACGATACCATTAGCCTCCATGAAAGGCCAGGCCCTGTCAGCATTAATCAACCCGGGACTGTTATTGTGAACTTTTTAGCCGAGGTGTTCCTGGACACCAAACGGCAGGTTTTCCTCATCATTGTGTGTGCACAAGCCATTTGATAGAAAGGACAGCTAGGTCCTTGTGCCCTGTTGTTCTCCACTGCCTGGAAATTTTAAACCTTTTTTCACCATAACACTGTACGGTATCAGCTTGATTTTTCCTGTTGAGACAACATCCTGTTGATATTACCGGGATCCGCAGATTATCAGTCTGTTTGAGGCTGCAGTGACACAGGGAGGTAGGCACTAAGCTGAGTTGGTGAATAAATCTAAAAAGGGGCATGGAGTGAACACCAATCCACTATACTCAAAGTAAAAAGCAATTTACTGGTTCTACAGTCCCAGCTTCATATATCTAAGCTCCAGGCCTTGGCCAATTAGCAGTAGTAAGATCCATCAAGACTTTGAAAGCTTGTGATTTCAAACTTTTACATCATCCAAGTCCTTTTAATGGGAAACTAGTGAAAGTACTGGAGTAGCTGAAGGTTTATCTAGCTGTCTGGAGAGTAACACAGTGCTGTCCGTCCCTAACATGCTGCTGTGCACTGCCTGTTAGCTGGGTGACAGATTGCTACTACAGTTTTTCCTCACTTGTAAGACAATCTTTGTTTCTTGGAAATGTCTTTAAGACAATGTCTTGCAGCTGACTGTAGTCTGACTACATTAGCACTGAGCCTAACTAATTCGCCAGCTAATAATCCACTTTTTAAACTCGTCTTACTCTATAAAAAGAAACAAAAACATAATTGGGAAATACAAGCACATTTAGCAGGTGTCTATTTCAAGGTTATGTTTGAGTCAACGACAAAAAAAATCTAAGTATACAAAACAATTATACCAATTATAACAACATACAGTTGCGCCAAAAAGTATTCATGCCAAGAATACATTTAGGTTTAACGTAATCTTTCCATTTTACCAAATTGTTTCAACTCACTTGTTTATGAAAATTATCTTAAAGGCAGACCTCATAAACCAAGGATGTGCCTTGCTAAGATTAGATTTGTCACCATAGACAACTGCAGCTTTAAGGTGAACTGTGGAGTTATTTAGATTGTAGTTTTCTATGCTAATTAATTTCATGACAAACAGAGCTTTAAGTATTATTCAACCCTTATTGGTAAAGCTATATCTTCACAATAAGCAATTTAGAATTATAGCTACCCGGGCTAATAGTTCCTATTCAGGTCATCAGTCAACACTGTCAACTGGTCATTTAAAAGCTGAGCAGATATTTTGTAACCTGTTCAGGGAATTAGGAATGGATTTCATACTGGCTAACACACTCTCACGCTCTAATCGCTTCACTGAGCAGACTAAAAAGGAAGGAGCTTTAAGCTCTTGAAAAGAACGTGCTATGCTGCAGGATGGGTGCTACGTGTTTACCTTCGAGCTTACTCGTGAAGTGAACATTACAAACAGACAGCGTTCTGAAAATGAACAAGTGAAAATAAGGTTGTAGTAAAAGATAGGTGACACATGAGAAGTTGATTTGAAGTCGAACAGTTTTGCAAGTCATTTATTTCTTTGTTGCAACAACCTTGAGATTGTATTGATATGTACTCCAATTTCTCAGCCAACTGACCCCATCAAGTCTGAGTACGCCACCATAGGTTTTCACATTAATATACAATTTCTTTTGAAGGTTAATTATAAGTGTCTTGCTCATTCTGTACAGTAGAGCGTGATGATGTTTCTGTTTTAGAAACTTTGCCCACTCCATTACACTTACAGTAGTATTACATTGTTTTGTGTGTTGCGCCTAAAAAGGTGTATTTATGCTGAGACCTGGATGGAAATCAGTGATCCTCCGCAGGGGCAACCAGGAGACCAGGCAGAGGTGAGAACTGGCTTACTCCCTGCAGAGGAGACCAGCAGAATTGCTGAGGCTTGGTTAAAGTCTTGGAGGCAGGCTTGGGTCATACATAGAGAGAGACAAAGCTTAGCAGCTGTCCGTATAAAATGATAGAAAGCCTCGGTAGATATGTGGATCTGATACAGTGTGTCTGCACACAAAGCTAAAGTGCTCTTTTTCTGTTCTTTTTTTCCTTCAGGCGTGGTTCATGGTTTGTAAATAGTAAAATTATATTTTGCTCTGATCCACTCCATTCATGGTGGTCCTTAATATTAATGTTGTCGCTCTTCAGTTTTTCTGGGCATCCTCAAGTAAAAACCTTCTCATTTCTCCTCACCTTTGGCCACGCATTGAAAAGCAGTGTGTTCATGTCAAAACTCTGCTCGAGTCCACTCAATTTGACACTGCTGTTGAACAGCGCTTGAGAAAACCAAAAAGGGCTAATCATGACATAATATCTAGGAGTAGAGGGGAAGAAACAGGGCATTGACTCAATATCCATGGAGATATATTTATATATATATATATATATATATATATATATATATATATATATATATATATATATATATATATATATATATATATATATTACACAATGGTTAAATTCAAGCGTGAGAAATGGTTTTGTATACAAAATGGAAGAAGATTGAGAATAACAATGCCTGCATGTGAATAATGGGCTTGAGCTGCTGAAATGGTAAATTGACCCAGAGGCATCATTGTTTTAGTTACCCTTGTGTGTACCC
Source organism: Fundulus heteroclitus (assembly GCF_011125445.2). NCBI lineage: Eukaryota > Metazoa > Chordata > Actinopteri > Cyprinodontiformes > Fundulidae > Fundulus > Fundulus heteroclitus. The sequence continues at coordinate 12,835,719 of NC_046370.1, forward strand.
TTGTAAGTATGTGCTTACAATCAATTTTTTTTACTCCTTTGTGTCAACCCTGTGCTGTATGGATTTAGAGCTCTTGTAATGTCACCCACTACTAGACAAAAATTAGTTATCAGATTGTGGTTTTGGTACCTGTAATGCTGGAGTAGGGAGTTCTGAGAAAACAATGGTCTTAGCCTGGAATTTTGAACTAGCACATCTTACATGTCCCTCCCCCATTGTTTCTGCTGCACTACAGCCCTCCTTCCACAGCTCCTCCCCCAAAGCAGAGCCTGCTGTGCTGCTCCAACGTTTACCCTCATTTTATTTAGGGCTTGCTCTAACTTTTTCTTTTCAGCTTGATTTTTGTCATCAGTCTTTTTCCGTTTACCTGTCTTTGTTTTTCTGAACAGGTGCCACTCGAGAAGTTGGCAGTTTTCCAGTAAATAATTTTTTTTTTTCTGCCATTTCCCCACACAGCTGCAAGCACACTGGCATTCTTCAACTTCAACAATAATACGGGCGGTGCGGGGAAGGGTTGTGAGAGCAGCACATACGCAAGCGTGATTGACACTGCTAAGACATTCCTCCTGGCTTTGATTGGTTGTTTCTGACCGGGAGCGGTGTATTTCTGCATATGGCAGGACCACTGACAGGAGCCAGAGGAGTTGGATTTTTTTTGACAGGGTATTTCATATTTTACTATCAGGACATAGTGACAGTTTTAACAATTATGCAAAAACCTTCCGTTATATTTCCACTTCAGTGGAGGATTCTGACTAGCCATTATGGTTTTTAAAAATATTTGTTCAGCCTTTAGTAAATAAAGGCTCTTGGTTGGTTGCCCTGGTGCAGACAGTACTATATTAGGCCTCTAATTGAAGTTGAGTCAGATGCTTTTGTTCCAGAAATGTGCTGCTCTCCCTTCCTGCACACTATTAATAAAACTAGGTACATTGCTTCCATGAAAAAGGACCAAGAGACTTACATGCTGTCCCATCCATAATAAGTGAGCAGTTCTATGATTTAAGCAGACTGACCATTTAGGGACTTTTTTATCTTCTGTGGACAAATGATGCCTTTTTAACAATAATGCATTTGGTTCTTAAACACCTTGAAAAATCCTCTGTATATGTCAGACTCTTTCCTTCGTTTTAGTTCAGCATTAATTATTTTTTTTTCTGAAAAACTGCTCCATTAAACACAAATACCTTTTTGATTAAATTATACCATTCTTTCTTTTCAATTAAATGTGAAATTTACTTCTGCTCTGTCAGACTTAACTCTCAGGGGCATTTGGGCGCCTCACAATGCAAAAGTTCACCATTTCTGTCTACATGATACACTGTGGACAGTGTTTGTTCTGAGCCCGGTGTTCTCAGCTTGTTAACACAAGTCTTTGTTCCAGGCAGCCACAGAGCGGCAGTGGACAGATTAGTAGTCTGTGTGATGTGTCTTTAACAGCAAATTAACACGCGAAAGACATAGGAGATGTTAATGGGCCCTCAATCCACTGGTGACTGGATGCCTGTGGCAAGGGTCAAAACGTTAAACAGGTTGAGTCACACAAATGTTTAGGTGTTCACATAGACAGTAACTTCAGTTGGGAAAACATGTAAAGGTTTGTGCACATATTCATAAGCACCTTCATTTATCAGAAGACTATAAAGACATCACATTAATCATTTACAAAGTAACTATAGAATCCATGTTCCAAAACAGTATAACCAGCTAGTTTGGAAATGTAATAATTAAATGTGAATCTCAACTAAAATATCAGGTTACGACCGCTGGTAAAATCATTGGCACACTGGCCGTCCGGTCACCTCATAAACTTTTTTTTTTCTCAGTAAACTGTCAGACAAGCACAAAACATGACGTGTGATACCACACATGTTGAACCCTGAAAATTTGATTGAAATTAGGAAAATGAGAAAAGATTCCACTCTGTAAACAACACCAATATAGAAATGAATTCAACCCTCTATCAACCTCATGAATTATTTAAAAAAAGATAAATTAGCTGGAATACAGGAGGCCTCTGCGGGCCTGTTGAATAAAATGAATAAGAATGACTCCGTAGAATATGTGAGCAGGTGATTGGATGCTGATGTTGTGATGAGTATTTCATCCATTTTTCTAAGTTGACAGTTTTTTTTTTCTTCTATGCTATTTATTGGTCATTTTGCTTGTGGACTGTTGGTTGTGATTTTTGTAGCACCTTTCCCCAGTCCAGAAAGGATTTCTCCCAAGTGTGACAAAAAAAAATAAAAAATTAATCTTGGGATTTAAGAAAATTGTCTTACATTATCTTGTGCAAATAAGTGAATAATTGTTATTATTTTAAGTGTAAGAATGGCGTGTTTGCAGTTTTCATTTAAAGTGCAGAATCTATGTTTCTAAATATCATTTAACAATGAGTCATCTAATTTTATTTATTTATTTTTCTATTATTTTTAAAAGCTAAATTAGAGATTTGATTTAATAAAACTGGTAAATTTTTTGATTAAACTTGCTTTAATTTTTAACAAGTGATAAAAAAGAGAGAGCTGTATAGCAGTTCTTGCTAATAGTGGTGAACATCAATCATCCAAGGAAAAATGGAAGAATTTCCTTAACTTATCTTTTAGGCTGAAAGTCTGAGTTCTTTTAAATCAACATTAAAAACATGTTTGTTTAGGATTGCCTTTGCATGTTAAACTGTTTATTGAAACATCATAAGTTTAAGTTTGTAGATTTTTTGTTTCCTACTTTTTATCCTAATTTACTTTTTCCTATGTTTTAATCATGCGTAGTCCTTGTACTGAAATGAGCCACACAAATAAATTAGTCTTGCCTTTTTAAATCAGAGTGAACAGAGAAAAGCAGATGGTTTTCTTGCTCACTTGTGACTAAATCGGGTTTGACAAACTCAACCTTATGGTTTTGAAGTGTCTTTACATTTTTAAAACAAATTATCCTTGGGTGTAAAAATTAGTCTGCCTATGTCTAATGTGAGCTGAGAAGGGAACGTGCTGGTCAAACAGTGTCGCTTCCAACTCTGTATAAATCAATTACAGGATGCTCAGAGTCAACATGGTATCTCTGTCTGGCTAATTACTTGTAACAGTTTGTTTTTAACTCATGTGCTTGTATGTACCTGTTCCTTCTACACTGGTCTCCCTTGGGGGTCTGGACCCTGAGGTGACGTGGCTGGTTGTCAGCATCTTCCCACTCCAGGCTGTGTGCGCCTATAGCAACAGCTGTTCACAGCTGGGAGGGTGTCATATCTCAGGTGTCTAAATGAGCGCCGTGCAGACTGTACTAATCACAAGCTACTTTTATAGGACTATATTAAAAGGTTGGACACATTTTCTGCTCTACTTCTTTTATATGCTAACGTGATGAGTTGAAAAACGTGTGTTTTTCTTTTACTGTGTCTGCCTTATTTAGTTCATTTGAAAACCACTCAAATGTGAGTTTGATTATAACAAATAATTATAAAGAACCAAATGTCAAATCAGAAAATTTCAGAATCAGTATTAATTGCAAACCTGAACATACAAAAGGGGGATCTGACTTCGGTTCTACTTTACTCAAACAATGAACATGTTTGAAGTACAAATATAAAAAAGAAAATATAAGTGTTTTTAAATATATATAGGCCTATTTACATATTTTTCTACAAAAGAGGAAGACATTGGTTGGATTGAAGCAAAAAGGCATGGTATCGATCTGGGTACTCAAACCTTAAAACTATAGTTGGTAATCCTGTTTAGAAACACTTTTTGTTATGCTGGGTAAAATGGTCCTTCCATCCTGAAGGTAGTCAATACATTGTGTATTCAGAAGAAGGAGGTTAATAAAAAATCTATCTCTGTGGGAGTGCAGGCCTGTAAAAACTGCCGTTTGCGCCGAAGGGCAGGGATTTGCCAGAGTTTTGGTTCTGCCCTCACTCCCCTCTGTCTCTCATGTTTTGGGGATATCACCTTTTCTATTGGTTATCCCACATGCCAATCATTCTGATGCGTTCACATAATTTCAGTGTGCTTGCTCATTCCTTGTTAGTTTCTGCTTTCTGGCTGCCCATGCACACTTCTGGTGGTTATGTATCCGGTTACCTTAGCTCCGCTGCTCTCATCGTATTCTGAGAGTCGCAAGAAGCAAACTGCATACAATTTTATGAGAAGAAGACAAAGGCCTAAGTAGAAAAAAATAAGACCAGAGCGGATTTAAGAAAAAACGATTTCACACGATCCCCCTGAGGAGTGAAAGAGCAAAGTAAGATGGTCTTGCACATGTGCAGTTACTCAAAAAGAGACTTGGGGAAATTTCCAGAAAAATCACACTCTGCCTTTAAGTGTTCATCAGATTGACAGCCTAGGGGAATAAACTGTCTCTGTGTCCAAATGGCCAATAGGAACCAAAATGACGTTGCCCATGGTTTGGGTAAAAAAAAAAAAAAAGCTAACAAAATAATTAAAAAAACTAAACTGTTGGAAAGAGCACTTAAGGTATAATAATGATTGTGGTAGTTTTTTTTGGCCAGTTAGAGCATTCAATCAATGCTAGAAACAGTGTTGTTGCCGTCTAAGCTGAAGTTGTCATGGGTTTGGTTGAGGAAAGACCCAAATGTAGACAAACGGGCAAGTGTAGATATTTATTCATAAAAATCAAGAAAATACATACAGTGATGACAAACAGAGCAGGGAAACAAATCATGAGGATAAATGATGAAACAAAATCTAGTAGAGCAACAAAGCAACAGGAAACATGGAGGACACGAATGCAAACCAGGGAGTTTAAATACAAATTAATGTGTGGGGAAACATATGGTAGGGGCAGGTCAAGGTAATCAGGAGAAGACGATGAACAGCTGAGAACAGTGAAGATAGATTACCCAAGGGTATGAGTACAATGAACAGAACTGAAGAGAAACACATAGAAGTAATCTAACCACGGTAAATGGCTTGGACTTGTATAGCTCTTCATCATGTCCAACAACCCCAAAGTGATTGACACTACAACCATTCACACACACACACACACACATTCACTCCATGATATTGGTGAGCTACAGTCGTAGCCACAGCTGCCCTGGGGAAGACTGACAGAAGCAAGGCTGCCATACATTGGCGCCACCGGACCCTCTGACCACCGCTAGCAGACAATGTGGATAAAGTGTCTTGACCGAGGACAACGACTGAGATGGTCAGACCGGAGGATCAAACCGGCAACTGGCCAGTTACAGGACAACCTCCCTAAACAAAATGTACATAGAACGAACTAAAAAAAAAACTAATACACAAATGAACTAAAATGGTGGCAACTAGAGAATATAAACAGGAAACTCAAACACTGAAGAATATGCATAAGGATATATCTAAAGACAGTACAGCCTATGGAACATAACTGTAATGCTTAGTAAGATTAAAACCTGAGATATTCGAGCCAGACAAGGAGTTGTGCTTTAAAAGATAAAAAAAATAAAATATAAAATTATACAAAAGCAGATGTGGGCAGGAAAATGTCCAAAATTGTGCAGAAATTGTGGTCAGAGTGCAGTCCATGGTCGAGCCCAGAAAGCCGAACGAGGGAAAGGCAAACAGGGAATCCAAAAAAAGAGAAAACTTGTCAAAAACAGGTGATGCAAACATAGGTAGAATCCCAAGTGACATAGATGCTGCATAATGAACACAGCACAGGTGGATTAAATGAGGTAAATTGGCTGGGGCTATAGTAGAGGGTGACAGACTGAAAGAAACATGAATGGAGCTAAATAGAAATACAAGGACATAATCTGAGTACACAAACACACGACTCCAATTAAAAATGAATGCAATAATTAACTAGAAGGCAAAAAAAATAAAATAAACAAATGCAGTAACAAATCTAAAACATGAACAAGTAAACCTTATGGCAAAACCCAAACGGCAAAACTAGTAACTGAATATGGCAAAGACCTATAGAACATAAATGACATGAAAAACATGAATCTAAATCAAAACCATAACCAGACACCTCCAAATCATGACAAATAAAATCAAAACCCAAACACCTGGAGGCCATGACAGAGGCTGAACTCTTAAATTGAAGCCTGTGTAAGAAAAAAAAACTTGTCTTGCACAAGCAGGTACTCTAACCTTAAGAGGATTTTGTCTGTTCACCATTTCACATACCAGTCATATGTACATTTTCACCTGCATTAACCAAGTCTCAAACTATTATATCAAATCATCCATAAGATGAGATACTTTTTATGATTATGTTCTAATTGATCAGGTCTGTGGATCTGTATAAAGCAGACTGAAATGGAAGAAGACTGGGATGGTTCTACATGTGGGTACCACAGGGAGGTCCTGTGTTCAAATCCCTGCTGGGGTCTTTCTGCATTGAGTGTGAATGTTCTCCCAGTGGAGTGTTATGCCAGTTCATCCTCAACAACAATTAAGTCTGAATTCAGTTTTCTAAACTCCAGGGGGAAAATTAATTTCTTAATGTTCATAGTTCACCAGCTAAACATAATGGATTAATTTCACAGCTCCTGCTTGAACCAGTTCTTGTTAATTTATCATATTTTGTCAAAAATCTGGTTTGATAACACTTGGATATAGGTCATGACGTACGTAGTCAGGTCATGACGTTACCAAACTGCAGAGTGGTTATTTCAGCGGCTAAATATGTCATATTATGTAGCCTTTATAAAACACCTCAAACCAGTTTTATTTTCCCCTTTTGTTTTTGCTTACATAAACAGTATTTCACAATGGCCTAATTTTAAATAGCAGCTATCATTCACATTTTCTCACATGGAAGCGTTCATTGCCAGAAAGCAAATTTTGACAGATAAGTGGTCCATTTTGAATACATTTGTAATCTTGTCTGTTTTTTTTTTTTACCATTTAAATGGTTCCTGGACAGAAAAAGACACACATTAAATAACTGTCAGAGACTAAAAGTTTCAATTTACTTGGAAAAGGGGCAGAAGCACTTAATCATAGCACATTTTTGACAAGCCAAAAAAAATCAACAATATATACTGTATATCATTTTCAGCCAAGAAAGTAAATACACCATAATGTTTGTCGTTAATAAAATGTTGACGTGTTTGAGCAAACTGGTTAACAGTCTTCAGTCGTTTAAATTAGAACACATCTGGGGCCCGTTCTTTGTATGTTGCTTAAAACATCCAAGATCAAATGAGAAATCCAAGATGATTTCATCCAGCTAACCATGATCCGGCTAATTGGGTTCTTCGAACACACCTGTTGTTTATGATTAGTATGGCTGGATTGAGTTATCTGAGATACCTGCGCGATCATGCGTCGGTTTAAAAGGGGAAATGTGTCGATAGTAGAAACAATGATCAGCAACGCTCCTATTGGCTATTCAGCAGGCCAAAGAACTCGTGCAGTTTTTCTCCCAAGCAGAACAAGAGCTTTTAATGGCAGGTAATGCCCTATTTGAGTAATTAATTAAAACAACAGGGGATTTACACAGTAGTCACAAAAAAGTTACTGGAATATTACAAGCAATAGTGAATTAAAGAGTTTTAAACAACTTCAAGATAACTATAACCTGGAAAAAATGTGATTTATTTAGATACCTTCAGCTAAGATACCATTATAATAAAAATCTAAAATTTTTGGAGGAGGATGAGACAGGTATACTTAAAATCTTATTAGATTCCAGCAACGGAGCTGAGAAGGTCCGATATCTCCTACTCCTACTCCTAAGTATCTCCTACTAATATTAATAGCAGGTGCAAAGAAAGCTATAACTCGCAGGTGGCTTGATGCAGAACCACCATCATGTTCGGACTGCAAGGACATAATTGAGGAAATTTACACAATGCATGACTTTTTCATTAAGACTTGCCACTTATAAATACAATAAATCCTGGAAAAAATGGAACATTAGTCAGAACTTGACACAAACCGTATAAGTAATGTAATTACTTTTTTTTTTCCTTTTTTTGGATTATTATTCAACTGCTGTCAAACTGGTTGCTCTGTAATTTTTGTTGGAGGGGGTCCAATTGTTCAGTGTATGTATGTATGTATGTAATGTATGTATGTATGTGTATTTCTAAAACTACTTTATTATATTATATACTTTAGTATTAAAACCCCCCGATAGGGAACAACCCAAAGTCTGCTAAAGCCAGGAGAGAGGCAAAAAGTAGCAGACAAATTACATGCGTAAGTGCTGTCCATGGTAGATGTTTCTATCACTTTCTACAGTATGTATTTTTGCATTTTAATAATTTCACATTTACTTTTTTCTTTTATGTCAGAGCCTGCACGGGACCCACTAGAACATGGGGACAAGTAAAAGTGAAATACAAGAATATTCTACAAAATGGTAGCCTTTAATGATTATACTGTATTTTATAAAGCCACTTTTTCCTCTTTTATAAAGCTTTTTCCTCTTTTATAAAGCCACTTTTAAATGCACTCAAAAAAAACCTCTTTGGATGAACATTAAAAAAGTCACTCTTCCGTGTCGAACACTTAATGTGTGGTCCCAACAAATTAATTATGTAAATATCTCGCAATGCGCGATTAATTCGAAAGGCTCTGCGAATTATTCTTACACTTTCGCAACAGGTTACTGTTGTAAAAATGGACAAGACATGGCTACGACAGACTTCCCTATCTCCTCTGCTTATAAAGCCGCAATCTAATCCTGTTTACATGAAATAAGCCTAGCGGGCAGGCTTAAATTTGCGGACGTTGCTATGACAGGAAGTCCAGGATGACTTTCGAAGAACCAAACAATCCAAGATCATGCCAAATCGTCAACAATCAAATCCATCTAACTCAGTTAGCGACGTACGAAGAACGAGCCCCTGTTTTGTTTTTTTTTTTGGCTATATTTAGTCTGAGAAAAAAGTAACAGATTGCTATGGCATCTTCCTCAGCTTGTCTCTGCAGAAATAATGTCACACTATTAAACAATAAAATCAAGTTGCATATAATGTTTTTCAAGCTATTAGTTTTGATGTTTAGGGCCTTCGATTTAAGTTCTCAAGGACTAAAGTGAAGCAGAACACATTACAATTAGGTTTAAAATTAAAGGAGAGGCAAACATTATATATCAGGTCCCCACAAAGACTGTACATAATCTGTGCGTTGTACAACACAAAGAAGCAACCAAACTCTTCTTAATGGAAAATGTTGTTCAGTGTTATCCAATCAACTTGTTCTGTAGACTACGGGTATGTCTTAATGATAACTGCGGTTAAAAATATTTTAACCTGTTAACATGTTCTCCTCGCTCCCACCATGGATGAGGCAAAAGACCTCATAACGATGTAAATTGTAACTCTGTGACTGAAAAAAAAACGGTCGAAGGAGCGGTCCACTTTTTCTTCCCCTCTCTCTTGACAAGACATATGTTGTGAATATGTGCTATATAATTGAATGGAAAATCAAGAAAAGAAGGATATATAAAGTAGAAATGGCAGGCTTCAGAAAGATATGTTTATTTCAATGCACTTAATACTTGATTTGGGCTCCTTTTTATAAATTGCAGTGCAACATGGCATGGTGGCAATCAGCCTTAGGCACTGCTGGGGTATAATGGAAGCCCAGGTTGTTCTGATAGCTTAAGTGAAACATGGAGGACAGTGTGCCTTGAGGACCAGGGTTAAAAATCACTGGCGTAGCCACCTGATCCAGACCGACAAGCTATTTAGAGCCTGGGGGAACCTTTCCAGGTGTTTTGAGTTAGTTACCTG